>NC_091637.1:38837703-39045203 GCF_027580195.1 Bos mutus | reverse complement strand
CGTTGGTTATTGCTGCCTTCTCTAGCACTAACATAGCTACAAACTGGGGATGTCACAAATAAATGTGGAAGCCCAAGTAAAGAGTTTCCATCACTGAATTTTCTCAGATTGGAATTCAGCCACTGATGATACAGTAGGAACATGAAAGATTATGTCAGAAGAGGCCTAAAGAAGAGATCATGGTAGATCTCCTTATCACATTTACTTTACAATTAAAGAGGCATTAATCTTAAAAAAAACAAAAAACGATTCCTTGGTAAAGCACTTGGGAATTATACAAATTTGTATCCTTAAAACTTTTACATATAACAGATATAATTGGATATAATAAAGGACAGGATGCCAGGTGACACAGTCACCTGTAACCACAAAGAAAATGTGTGTAGAATCTGAGACACCTTCTCCTAATTTCTAGTATTAGGGATGACTCTGATGTATGAATGAACTTTTTTTCCATTCAATATATGTGGCAAAGATCTGAATAAAGTAAATGTTCACTTTTTGACACTCATATCAAACTGAAAACACCTCAATCAACTGTTGGATGGATTTGGCATAATTATTGATATACTTTGCAGGATTTTAAGAGTGAGGATTCAGTGCTCACATACCGCATTTGAAACGAACACAACTTATCAAGTAGAGTTCTGACATGTGTGACTCTTAGTATCATTTTGGAAGTGAAATAACCTGTCAGATTTTAAAATGTGTTAACAACTGGATGGTTAACTGGCAGGGACACGAAGAGAGGACATGGGCTTGGTTTGAGATTTTGTTCTGGAGTAGAGTCCCTGACTGCCAGCCTGGAAGTAATCACAACAAAAGTTTTCCTCCAGGGGTTCTGAACAAAAATTCAATAGCAGAATAAATAAACTACTACACAGTTAGATTATCTTAACTAGCATCTGCACTCTTCTTTACAATAGCCATTTATTGATGTCTTTCCAAATACATTAGAAGTGGCAGAGGATTTATTTTGCCTTTGAAAAGTACTTATAACCATTCACTCATTCAATAAATATTTAACTTTCTCCTATGTGCCAAGCATTCTTTTCAAAGTACATTATCAAAGTCGAATAGCACAAAATGCCTAATATCCTATTATTGGAGATATCTTACCTTTAAATGGATTAAAGCAATTTATATAGAATGGGTAGACCAAAAAAATCTACTTCTCTCAGATTTTGTAAAACTCTTCATCCTCATGAATTTATATCTGGGGCCTGACACATAGTAGGTGCTTCAAATATGGTGCTCTGTTAATTTGTCCATGTTCCAACCCCAGTTGATTGTGTGTGTGTGTGTATGTGTGAAATTGTCTAATAGAAAAAAACCCTCTGACCACTAGTTCATTTGTACTAGTATCACTGCCATCTACGACAGTGATTTATTTTAAGGAGTTATAATACATTTTTTTGTTTGATTTCAAAATATGTTTTCCTTATTCTTTCCATCACTCAAATTCCTTCTGGAAAAAAAGTGGGAGGGCAGTGTTTGGGGTAGGATAGGTAGGCGGTATTGAGAGATGGCATAGCATTTATTTTTGAAGTTAGAGCTTAAATGACTTGTGTATGTGTGTGTATGTTACACTTCAGAATGAACTAGAGTCTCCCAAAATGAGAGTTAGAGATTGTGGCTCTTCAAGGAAAAAATAATAGAATTGGCAGCAATGAAACCTAGGCTAGAAATGATTTCTGCTTTAAGAACAGGGAGTCAGTCAACATCCATGTTGCTGAGCATCTATGGCGCTGAGCAACGCTCTGGAACTATTGTAGAAATAGAGAAGGACTTAAGAGATGCAAGTGTGACTGAAAATTTCTTCTGAAAGAATTCAGAACCCAGGGTCTGGACGATAATTGCATATTTATTTCCTATCTCTTGGTAATTTCTGGCTTCTTGAATAAATTTTGAGAAACTATTGGCCATCCATTTATGCTGAAAGTTGGTATTTAAATCCCTTTTCAACCATGAAGAGCCATGGTATCTGTGATTCATAATTACTTTAAAAACAGATAACAATCATTGCATGCAGTTTATCTCAAGGGAAATAAGGCCTAGAAACATCCACCTAAGAGCAGAAAGTAATTTCATGCTAAAACTGATCCCCCTGACTTCAACTAAATTTGAATCAAAGTATCTACATCTACATCTGTGTTTAGATTTATATCCATCTACATGATCTTTTGTCTACCTCTCTAGCTTGGATTATTATACTAAATATGTACCTTCTATTAAAGTTAATTCATGAAAAAACGTACTGTCAAGTAAACACAATGGCAGATTGTAATCACTGAGTGAGTGGTATACATACACACACATATATGTATGTGTATACATACACATACACCGACAAATAAAAAAAAGTAGTCTTATGCTGAGCTATTTGGAAATATATTTCTAGCACTTCAAACATTCTATGATATACATATACACAGATATGAAGGGGCAAGTCCATAGAATCTCTGGGAGGGAGATAAGCATTTTTATTCAAAATGTGGAGGATAAAATGAGAAGGCAAAGCCTACAGAAAACATACAAATAAATATCTTCTTTGAAATTCCTTTCCTGGAATAATTCACAGTTCACATGTGTGAAGGAATGTTCTTATTACAAAGGATATTTTTTTAAGTTACTTATATGTGCGCATCATTTTTATGATCCCTGAATCAGATACATTTTGTAGATCTTTCACAATTACCCAAGTTATTCTATAGGATCTATGTTGTATAAAGAAGAACCCTTAATATATTAGATTTGAAATACACTTTTAGCATTTAACCTAATTTTTCCATATTTCCAATCGTGTTCCTCTTTCTGTTTGGAATAAGGATGCAATGAAAACCTGGGGAGTCATTTCTTTTAATGCATCAAAATTGTGTTTCGTTTTTCTAATGTAATATTTAAAACCCAAACACTTTTGAAATCAATTTATCAACAGTCAATCCTGGATGGTTTTCTGCTTTCTTTCTAAAATGCAAACATGTTTCTGCTGTCAGATGGAGTATTGCCAATGTACCACGTACTCTTTCATGAAATTTAAAGAAAATAAAGCAAAATTTCATAGCTCTTACAGTTCTTAAAGATCCTGTATAATGTTGGGCTGTTGGATTTTGAGGGGCAGTCAGCAAAGTTCACCTGATTTATTGGCTTCCCATTTAATTAACTTGGTATGGCCTAAATTCCTCAGAGTTTCTGAAGCTATCCTGTCCTGTGTGATCTTTTTAATGGTTCAGCCTGGTTAACAAACACAATTTCCGTATTGTGCATCCCTGTCCATAGGAGAGGCCAAAGCCTTTCATTCAAACTCTGGAAAGTTTCCTCCTCATTTGCAGGTGGTGGTGTAAACAGGGAAGAAGATTAGGGGTGTGTCATGGGCCATGTCACTCCTCAGTGCCCCTCCTCCTCTCTTTATGACAAAGGAGTGTTAAGAGAGGTCCAGGAGATCTGAGGGTAAGTGCAAGAGAATGTGGCCCAGGATGGTGTGAGTAATGGAGAAAGTGAAACGAGGAAATATTGGCAAAGAAGATCAGAAAAATAGGCACAACCAATAGGGGCCCTGCAGCCTCTGTATACACAGATTGTTTGTTTTGCTTTTGACAAGGTGTTATGAAAAATATGCATTAGGTCAATGAGAGATATCCCAAATTTTAAAAAAGGCAAGAAAGAGTGGGGAAACTCCTCTCCTTTTAAAACCCCCTGCCCTTATTATTTTGGTACAGTGTCTTAGGAAAGGATTAGAACTCAGTGGCCTTGCTCTTTATAAATGCATCATCATTTCTTACATAAATATTATCTACATTTGGCTTTTTGGGTGTCACACAATTAGCAAATTAGTCATTCACTAAAAGCATTCATCTAGGTTTTGTAATACTTTTCCCACCTTAATTTTAGAATATTACATGCCAAGGGGAAAAATTGCCTTCTTTTTTATTGCATTCATTGAAATCCCTCTCTTAATGCTAGACTCTGGAGTTATAGTGGCAGTTAGTTCTGTCATCAGAATATCAGCACTCTGGATGGAATTTTGAAAATTACAAAGACTGTGTGGGCATTATAGCAGAATCGATCATTCTCTCTATACGATAAATGCACTCTCATTTTGAGCCTATGCATTTCCTTTAATATAGCCCCCCTTTCAGTTCAATTGATGGCATTTACTGCAAGTGTGAGACAGGAATTAGAAACTTCCTTGAAGGTTTCGGATCTTTTGTGCACAACATCTATGAAAAAGAAAACTATTTTTTTTCTGTTGAAGAACCTCATAAATTCATGAGATTTAGTGAGTTGAGCTTAGATTCTAAGAAATAAAACAAATGGTTCATCTGCACTTATGTGGATAAGTATGAAATTCAATATTCATGTCCAAGAGAATCCAGAGGTATAATTGAGGGATTTTAATCCTGCATTTAAAGTACCCTAGTTCTTTCTAATATGGTATACTTCCAAAATGCAATATTCCAAGTATGACATTCAGAGAGGCCCAGGTGCCATGTTGCAATTCTGTGGAACAGTCATGTTGAAGATTTGCGGAAGGACTATCATCTCTGTAGACTTTGACCGATGAATCTTGGGTTATTTGAAGTTGAAGTAGAGGCCATTTTATTTAGTCCGTTTCTTCTATACGTTCATGATTTGCCTGGGTGGGGGTGATATCTGTTCTCTAGAAAATCTAAGAGCTCCGCCAGAGGGAGTCTGTCTTCTGTCAATAGCAGCTAGGGGGGTACTCAAGAGAAGCCCTGTATGCCATTCTGGAGAACAGGAGGGTGACTTGAATACAATCTGTAGTGTTTTGTCCATTGCACTCATTAATAGAGTTGTGCCATGGAATTTCATGTTTCCAGTTGAGTACTCAGCACCTGAAATTGCCCATTGGTGATGAGACCTTGAATAAGGTCCTCCTTTTAGAGAGGAGCTGGCGCTGTAGAAAATAGTCTTAGAAATTCATGCATTTCCATCTGTTTCTCCAAATATGGGTGTTTCTTTGCTTGTCAGCTTATTAATCCTCTACTTAATATCATACTCAAACCAAAACCTAATTATATGAGCCCAGAACCACAGCGTAATATTATGAAGACAAGTGTACATATTATTTAAAGTCCCAGTGATAGTTTTCAAGGTTTGTGTAACTTGGGATCACCATTTTGAATATTATTGGTAAAATTATGAAAAGCAGTTCTAGAATCAAAACACAATGGCATGTTAATTTCATAGTAAAATGTGATCCTGCAACTGTAATTAATATTATCCATCTCAGTAGCTGTGGGTCATTATATAGTTTAATTCAATTTTTCTTGATTAAATAGAGTTAATCCATTATAGGTATTGGTGAACCTAATTTGCGGCAATTTACAGAGGATAGACTTATTAAAGATAAATAGTGAGATATTTTATTTAACACACATTTATACTAGCTTAGTTTTAGAATTTAAAGGTCATAATCTGCTCTGGCAGCACACACACGCACCCTGTGGTTAGTTTATTTCTGCTACTTTTACAATCAGTTACTGCTTTGGTGAAAGCCTAAAGCTTAATCCATTAAGAGCCATTCAGAACAAAACAAACAAACAAAGCTTTAACCACTTCAGAGACAACAGTGCAGAACCAACAAGCAGCCTTCTTAGAAAGCCCTTGCAATTTCAGGATCAATAGCCTCACACAGGATGCTCCTACGTGATGAAAGCTAGAACATTTGTGCTGCCAGGTTTTGGAGAATAAAACAAAACACACAAGTGTCTGGGAAAGATAATTTGATAAGTTTAGTTTGGAAATACCCATGTAGTCCAGAGGGCTGACTTAAGTCCTATCACCACTCATAATGAAAACAAACTAAACATCACTTTGGGGTGAAATTTTTACCTATGTGTCTTGAGAGTAGAAACTATTATCTTTTAGTCTTTCTCCAAGTTCTACTACTCACAGCCTTATTATTACTACTTCTAATTAATGTAAGTGAGTATCTGTCTATCCATTCATCCGTTTCTTCAAAAACAAATCTTATCTACTATCTTTACATGAACATTTATAAGAATGTTAGAGTCTACTAAATTCAAGGCTACAGTTTTAACAATAAAACTAACATACGTTCATATATGAGAGGAGCAAAAACAAACATTTTTTTGCCACAAGATTAAAAGCCTGTTCATTTCCTTTCAGAATTATTCCACTGTATATTATCCTTTGTGAAAAAACCCATTAGCTTCTTTTATACATCCTCAAGTCTTAAATAATGCACCAGGACTGCAGAATATATTTCATGGAAAAAAATCTACTGTCATTCCATAGAATGAAAAAAAAAAAAAAAGCCCTCCTACATCTTTTGTATTCATTACATTCTCCTTTTGAGTTTCACTAAACAATCTTAAGTACCATATCTCTGATAGTTATAGTTTTTAAAATGCCTTTATGTTTATAGTTAATTATAAACTCAGTAATGAAATAGGAGTATTATTTATTATTTATCTCAAAATGTCAGCTGGTTAGACTTTACCCACAAATTATCTGGAGGCATTAAATTATATACCTTCCTAGGTAGTCAACAGACACTGTTGGAATTGCCTGCAGTGTGTTTACAAGCTAATTTGTTTACTGAATATTGTCTACTCGTTTACATTGCTGCATTTTTTTTATTTTTCCAAAAAGCAGATCCTCATTCATGAAGCAGACTTAATATTAGAAACTTACAAAAGAAATCATTTTAATTTTAAAAAGAAGCATCAGATCCAAAGCAGGATAATCTTCTTGCTGAAATGTTATCAGATAACATTGACCATCAACATTTTACAGACAAAAGAAATAAATTGCCCTGCAATACCATTAAAATGCATGATTTTTCTGTGTGTCAGGAATGCTGTGCAGTTTTGTCTGGATTCATTAAGGCGCTCGCTGCCTAAATGCGTTGCCAACCGGGATGTGGGTGGCTGTAATGGCAGCCTGTAGGTTTGTATGGAAAACAAGTATGGCACTGTGAAAAAAAAAAAAAAAAATCCTTCTCTCGCCCTTACAGATACCTGTACGGAGAGCTCGGGAGACATTTCCATAGGCTCATTGTCAAGTGAATGTCAAAGCCCCCATTCGCTGGGAAGCAAAGGTAAGTCTGAAAAATGCATTGAGGGAAAAGGAAAGGGGGCGGCGGTGGGGCATTGAAGCAGCCTAACCAAGTGACAGACACGTAGACAACTCTGATGGTGCCAGAACAACACTCTGCACAGCCCACCAGCAAGCAATTTGTCACTGCGACAAGAATATCCTCCGCAATTTGGCATCAGGGTCCTTGGACAGCCAACTGCGCCTGTACAGCACGAGACGTGCTATTCGGCAACAGGGAAGATGGGAACCAAGGTTCTCGTTATTATGTCCAAATGTGTTATTTTATGAAAAACATATCTTTTGTCATGATCAACATAGAGAGGGAACAGTAGTGATTGATAATAACTGGGGGCAAATATGACAACAAATTGGGAAAAAATATGTTCTGGTCTGTTTTTGAGGTACCCTGTGTAGCGAGAATCTTTCAGGATGTTTGCTTGATTGGTCTGGTGTTTTATGGGGTACTCCCACAGTGTTTCATAGAAATAATGAGTACAGAGGTGCAAGAATGAACTGGGAAGATTTCTGGTAGTAAATCTTTTGCTTTTAGCAGAACATACTCTTCTTTTAGACTTTATGTGTTTGTATATGGTGTGTTGATTAATAAGTCGCTGAGTGCAAATCCTTTCTTGCCAGTATGATTTGAAATAGGACAAAGAATTCAAGGTAAGTTGGCTTATAAATGTGCAAAGGAAAGACCCTTTACTCTTTACATTGCTACCCTGGTAATCTATTATAAAAGTGCAGTAAAGGAGAGAAGCCAGGGGCATAGGATAAAGGTATCTGATAAATAAGCAAGTAGTGTTCCCCTTGCCAATTACTTGGCATCTTACTTTGTAATTAATGCCACAGTAATGAAAAAAGTGGTAGGCACGAAGATTGGGCCTTTTGTGCATTCTATACAGAACCAAACACTCATAAAAATCTAGCTCAAAGCTAGCCTAGTTTGGCTGTCTCCACAATCAACACTTACTAGAGAATTAGTCCCATAGGGTGTGTGTGTGTGTATGTGTTGTGAGGTATTATATAAGAGTGACATCAGGCAATTGTGGTGTTGCCGTCTCCATTACACAGACAAGGGTGTCCTTCATTCCCCAGACATGATGGAAACGTGTACCCATTTTGCCAGGATCTAACATCATGGTATCTATTATGTTCACTAGTTGTCCTATGAAACACTTAACTGCTCCTAAGTGGCTATGATAACTGCCTCGCAATGCTTGGTGCATTTCCCAGTGGCTTGTATATTTGTGCTCTTTGGGAACTTTCAGGAAAAACTAAACCTAATAAAAGTTAAATAATGATGAAAGTGATAACACTAATAGTCATTTTTAACAACTAGGAAAGAATGTAATTTTAGGCATTTTTGATATCATTTGAAATACAGTACAAGTTTCAAAAATATACAATTAATGTTATAACAATATTCTTTAAAGATATATTTTCTCTAGCTAGCCACATAAACTGGATAATAAAGGATGGTTTGGGATTGTAAGGAATGGAGAAAGAGATGTTTAATTGTACATCTTGCAAATGGTGTTAGGGTTGGAGAATGTTGACTGGCTGACTTTGGGGATGATTAAATGAAAAGGCCCAAGATTTTTATCCTTTTAGGGGTAAGGTTCAAAGAAGGGGAGAACAGAGAGGCATGTGAAGAGAGAATGTTCAAGGCTAGAGGGTACAAAATACAGTGGAGACCATAGAGAAAACTAACCCCTACTTTTCTAAGCTTTGCGTGGGGTGTTTTCTTTGCAACTCCCATTAAAGTCAATGGGAATCACGCAGCTAAAACCCTGTGTAACTCTTTGACAATTTACTTCCTAGTGTCTGGAAAAGAGTACTACCTACTAAGGGCAATTTACTCATTTTAGTTGTGCCTCCCATACAAAGATGAATTTGATAGCACATAGCAGGAGGAAAAGAGAGACTGCGTTTAAGATTTTGTTATTGCAAAAGAAATCATCATTGGAAAATGTCGCCTAAACTCTCACCTTGTTTAGCAACAACAATAAACAGAGAAAAGCAATCCAGTGAAAGAATATGAAAAGAAGTATGGACTTGATTACAGGAAAAATGGTGATTGTTAGTATAAGGGTTTTTTTTTTTTTCCTATTTTAAATTCTCCAGCTCTGAACACAATCGCATGATAATAAGAATAGAGAACAATTCTTAAGACACCAAATTGAAGCTCTTGATTACTTGCTTTTCGCCATGCACCTCAAGTTGTACATATGTAAATATACCTGTGGTATCCTTACAAAATCTTTAATAATACAAATATTGTGAAAGGGAGTTACATAGGATTCTCCTTATGAGTAGAAATATAGAAAAATGACATATTTATTCTGCTGTAAGCAATAACTGAAAAATGCATTGTATACTCTATATAATATTTTAAAAAGTGATAGAATGTGATGTTAAAAAGTGCATGCTATTTGTAATCTCTTTCATGAACTTTGAAGGCAGAAAACTATAACTAGCTTTCAACATATTTTTATTATAGGCTCTGTATTTCTTTCCCCCGAAATGAAATGTCTATTTAGGTGCTCTTCTGCCTTACGGATACAATTCTTATAACTATACAAACAAATAATAAGCTTATGTGGGCTAAGGATGCAGCTTCTGTGTTTTTCTGAGTCCCTTCTCTGTGATTTGTTTTGTGACTTGTCCTTTGGAGGGTGAAGAAGTAAGACCCTACATGGCTCTTCTTTTCGGTACATAGAGCAGAGACACATCTATGAACAGCTGCCTAGGCAAGCTGATTATTGGGCAATATAATTTCTGAGTTTATATGTATAAATGAGCACTTCTCGCCATGGACCTAGCTTGTGCTTCAATTTAGGTGAGCATACTGCTGCAGCAGCTTTGAAACCATTTCTCTTTGATTGTACCAATTAGCAGATCCTGAACTTTACCACCAGGAAAAGACATTGCTCCACATTTATGAATGCCTGGCTTTTGAAAATTAGAATAATTATGTCACCAAACCTACCATTGATTTTCAGATAGACATCTCAATAATTTTGTAAGAGTAAAAACCTTTCTGAAAGCACACTGACAATTTTTATGGCAGAAATAATATGTAGGGATGAATATGGTGATTTGATCTGTGAGAACATTTAAGGGAGAGAGATATTTTACTTGAACAGAATTTAGATGTGTTTCTGAGCTGAGTCTTTGATTATAAATTTCATGTGGGAGGGTTCTGACTGTGTGAGAACTTCTGAAATCAGATTTTCTTGGAGGAGGGGGTTGAGAATTCCCAAAATAATAAAAAGCCTGTGCTGCTATTACCATAGATTATAGTAGTATTATAAAATCATAAACAACATTAAATTAATCTAGTTAAAAATTAAATTTAGTTAAAAATTCTCCGAAGTTTTAGCTCTGAGGCTTACAGCTGATTCTTACATCCCAGCCCATTCATTGTTTGGCCAGATCACATATTCTTCACCAAATACACATAAATGATTTCTGTTCATGAATTAAACCAGAATTGAATAACGCACAAAAAGCTCTTTATTATCTATTGGGTTTTTTTTCCTATTTTTCTTCTTACAGTATTTTTATAACCAGCAAGAATAAGTTAATATCAGTATTTACAGCAAAAAAAAAAATAGATATGGCAATGGCAGTGTCATTCACAATGTTATAGAAACTTCTTTTCCTCTTGTGTTATAGTGCCATTGTTTCATTTTGAGCAGGAAACTGAATAATCTTAACACATTTCATGGAATCAAAGTTTTACAGAGTTATATATTCTAGATCTCTTATTTTAGGAATTATCTTTGCCATGATCTGAATGAATTAGATATTTTAACTAATTAAATTCTAAAATTAATCTGTTTATTTCAGACTTGGTTTGCTGGGAATTTACTATAAATCAATGTTTTCTAGCGCTGACGTTTACGACATCTTTCAATATTCATTTTTTTTTCTCCCTCCACATGGTTAAGAAATTATTATGACTTTGACATGACATCTATGCAGTCATTTTGTAGTATATGCAGTTGGGGAAGACATACAGAAATAATATATTTTCCCTTACAAGATCTCAAAACCACATATTTAGTTTGCAGTACACGCACACACACACACGAACACAGTACATTTCTTTAGCTCCATGAGCACATTTTGAATATATTGGCCCTGAAACACTTTCTCAGTCCCAGGAATGGTGTTTCATGAAGTCATTTTGGTTCTCACTAAGAAACCAAATAAGTGTATCATCAAATTAATGATTAATTTTATTATTAAAGACAAGTTCATATATATATATATATATTCATTATTTTAACCACATTTGTTTTTTCTTGTATCTGTCTTTGGGCTTCCCTTGTGGCTCAGCTGGTAAAGAATCCACCTGCAGTGCAGGAGACCTGGGTTCTCCCTTTATCTCCGTTTTTCAAACATGACACTTGAATAACCTTCTACAACTAAAATCTACTTGGAAAGCTAAAGTATGAAGGGTAACTTGGGAGTGAAAGTGTGATACTGTTAATGATGTGATTCTCTGGTTCCAGAGATCTTTGGGATTTTCAATATGGTAAATTTCTGATGCGCCCCTTCAAGATTTGAGGCTTGAACTCTTCTTTGCTGCATCTGAGAAAAGGAAGTTACTATACAGTAGCCTGAGTAGTCTGGAGCAAAAGGTCTCCCATCATTATACGTTCTTGTTTGGGATGAAAACATGGAAAGGAAATGCTCCCAAGCAATGTTACGTTGTCTGTTCTCTCCTTGTGTGTGCGCATAGCTTCTTTATCTCTAAGCTGATTCAGGGACAAGTACTGAAAGAGGAAGCGATATTTTAAGGTGAAATGAGATCTGGAAAATTTCTGTAGTACCCAAAAGCAGACAGGAGAAAATCTGTATCAAATAGCAGAAACTTTGAAGCTTCAAAATGATGGCACAGAATGAAAAACAATTTTTTTTTTTCCATTCTAAAACTAAGGCAAAGGTTCAGGTGAAACATAACATAATTTTCATAATTATTTAAGTGTGAAAGCACATAATTGGTAGGTTCATTCATGGTCTTTTAAGTGGCGTCATTGGACAATGGAAAAACCAAGAAGATATTTCTCTGCTTTTCCAATATCATGCTATATAAATTTGAGCAAATAATTTCACTGTTCAGGGCTTACATGGGCACAAAGCAAACAAGATCCATACACGAGTAGTATAAGGAGAAATGCATTATTATTTTAGATTATTTCTGATACCTGAAGTTTCTATTGTTGTCTGAGCTTTTATACTGTACAGAGTATATTTACTACAATAGTTTCAGTTACTTGTTCATTCAAAAATGTTTACAGCATATTGGGCATGACCATAATTGCTATCAGCTATTCAGAGACTGTGAAGACAAAGTTCCAAACCTTCACAATACTCATAGTCTGATGAATGAAGCTATAAACCAAAATTAACAACACAGTATAACAAGGGATATGATAAACGCATGTCACTGTTTCTGTGGGAAGTCAGAGGAGGCGCTCCTAACACTGCCTCAGAGAGATAAGAAAACTACTTAGAGGAGGTGAACACTGAACAAGATTGATGGTGAAAATGAAGCTTCTTGCGTATAAACCAAATATTTCACAGGAGGGCTGACCTATTTGTACTGTTCAGGAGACCTTGGCTTTAAGCATTCTTTTTTTTTGTGGCTTTAAAAATATACATTATTGTGAAGCTCTGCTGCCACCAATTCATTCTGATACTGGGTTTTGTTTCCTGTTTTCCTTATTACATTGGAAGGAAAGGGGAAACCAGTAACTACTAAATATAAACATATGATTCACTTAGTGACTACTTTCTAGCCATTCAATACATCTGTTTTTTGAATGGTGTGTGTGTGTGTTTGTGTATGTGTGAGTGTGTATACATATGAAAAAAGAAGACATAAGTAAATGTAATTATGAGAACTTTAGGATATCTTTTGATATACCTGGAGTGATGGGGGCGTAACAAACCTGAACAGGGAAACCCACACTCAAATTGTTTTAAATATTTGAGAGGATTCTAGGGCTTTCCAAGAACAGCTAATATACAAATCTTTTTGAACTTTCTGTCATACAATGTGTTAAAAAGGCTATCTTTTTAGCAGGTGTGAAAAAGGAACAGGTAGTAGGAGGAGTTAATACATAGAAAATACTCAAAATGAAATCAGAATTTAATGATCTAGGGCAATGATTCATTCTCAAAGTATAATGTGCATAAGAACCACTTGGAGAACTTGTTAAAAAGTATAGTAGACCTGGGGTTGGGCTGATGAATTTCATTTTTTTACAAATTCACAGATGATGCTGATGCTGCTTGTTGAGGATCACACTTTGAGAACAACTGATGTAGACCAGTGCTTCTCACTCAAATTTAATCTGCATATGAATTACTTGGGGGATCTTGTTAAGTTGAAGATATGGATTCAGTAGGCCTGGGGTGGGTAGGAGAATTTGCATTTTGAGCAAGCTCAAAGGTGATGCTGATATCGCTTGTCTGTAGACCACACAGTAGGAAGCACGGCCTTAGATGAAGTTCTGCCTTATGAGACCAAGTCATATGACACGGCTTGGTCATTTTCAGAAAATAGTAGAACCAAAAAATGATTTCAAGTTTGGTTTCAGATCAAATAAGATTGTCTCCTTACCAACAAATGCTAATAGAGAATTAGTCTTTGTTCTTTTATATTGTGTGAGTAAATGTTACAATCCTACTGAGAGAAGCATTTACTGATCTGTATAAAATGCCTGCCCTAGATACTGTGAAAGATTAGGTCAAATGTAGGTTTCTTAAGTCATTTCTATCACTACCTTGAAACCTTAGAAATGAAATGTTACCCAGACTGGCCATGTATTGAGTGTGTTATATTTCTCTGATTCTGTTAAGTAGGTACAGAAGGTAGAAAATGGACTGGTTTAACATCTTTCCCCCGACACAAAAAGAATAGAAATAGTATACTATTTATGTAATGTTATCTAGTCTCCCCCCATCTCTGTTTAGAAATTTTACTTTGCTAGGCAAGTTCTATTCATAGAAAGCAAAAGGTTGAACTAAAGTTAGTGAAATGAATTGGAAAATAGGCTTAATTTTGATCAGATAACAGTCCCTGGTGGCTTGTATGGGTCTAGGCATGGAGGAGCCTTACTGAGAAATGTTGACTCTCTTCAACCTACATTTTCTTGGTAATTGGTAATTCTCCATCCCCTCTGTTCTGTGTGCAGGCATGCTTAGTTGCTCAGTCATATCACACTTTTCAACCCCATGAACTGTAGTCTGCCAGGCTCCTCTGTCCATGGAACTTTCCAGGTAAGAATACTAGAATACTATCTTCTCCAGGAGATCTTTTCAACCCAGGGATTGAACTTGCATCTCCTGCAGGTTGCCGAGCCACCTGAGAAGCCCTTTTAAATAACAGAGAAATGAAATAATGGTAATGGCATTTGGAATAGAAATTTCTAATAGAGCATTCAGATGTAATATTCAAAAGAGGGGGATCTGCAGTATTTACTTTGACTGACTTTGGATGGTTTTAAGGACCATAGGGCTGCATGCATTTTTGTTCTTATGTCCCTGCCATTCACAAATTTTCAACTGATATGATACTGTTAAATTCAGTGACTCAACACGGTTTTTATGTTTGTCAACATGGTATTTATATTTGTTTTTTTATTTGTCAAGTCTCAATTTATTTGTTGATATTTTCTTGGTGAAGTGGATTAGATATGGGCCACCATATTTTTATGTTCATAAAAATACCCAAACCACGGCAGCCAAGGAAATGCAAAAATGTTTAAAGTATTAATATAATTGTAACATAGCTTTTTGCTTGAAGTATGTGACTTTTAATATTTTCATTTCTGCAGATAAGTGATATATTTACAATAATAATTTATGGTTAAGTACTTTCGGCACTTATACTCCTTCATCTCATGTCTCAAGGATGTTCATTTCTGATCCACTTACAAATTGGACTACACCAAGCAAAAATTATACTTGTAGGATGTTTGACTTTTTAGCATGTCATACTTGCATCTTTTGTTAATTATCTAAAAAAAGTTGCAAACAATATGGTTTTAAAATGTAGCTGTTTGGGCGAGAGGAACAGTGCTTAACCTTTTTGGAAATTCCACCCTTTTTAAGTGTGACTCGCCTTCAAAGAAAATGCTCATGAAGCACATTCAGGAAAATTTTGCATACAAAGTAACGCATATTCATTGATTTTTTGAAGGAAGATTAGCAACTCTTATCTTGATAATTGAGGTGAAGTTAACCAAAATGCCATCTTTTTTTTTTTTTTTTTCCTTTTGTTACATAGACATTGAAACCAGATGGATCAATAGACTGTTTTTCTAAAAACATCATTTTGTTTTTATGGTGTAAACCTTGCCTTACAAATAAGCCTTTATCCTGATTTGTAACATAGAAGCAAGTGGACATCTGGCTTCTGTGGAAAATATGATTCACTCATTTGCATTTTAAAATTCCATTCATTCCATTTTTAAATTGTTCACTTGTCCTCTTTGCTCTTTCTAAAAGCAACACTTCTCAACTCTCTTCCATTTCAAATTGAAGTTTGAAATTAAGTTATTTATAATTCAGAATGTTATCCTTTTAACATTTTTAAATAAAAATCAATATTCAAGGTCCACAGCATGAAGAAACTCACAATATCTAGGTAAGTGAAAAGTCATTTGAAAACCACAAAGGAATTTGGGTGTCAAAAATCAATTTAACCCCTCTTCCTTTACATTGGATTTGAGTGAGGGTCAAAATACTAATAAATAATTTATTCTTCAAGTCAGTTATAATCTGTCTTCAAAAGCATTTTGCTGTATATAGGTGCTTCTATCATTAATGATAGGTTATAAAAAAATTCTGAGCTGAAAGACTATAATGCTATTTGGTTGCTCACGAATATTATTGGCTGCAATAGTTTTTACAAGAATTTGAAACTTGAAAGATTTTCAATCATTCTTAGTCCTAGCCCTTTCTCATTATAGTGGCAAATCCATAATCTAATAATTTCACTAAATTGAATCCTCATGATAATCCAAAGAAGAATAATTTGGATATTCCATTCCAATTTTAGGTAAAACTTCTCATGAGCATTTTATGCCTCGGCTTAAAATCATAGGCCTGTGTGGAATGCTAATATTTCCAAAGGATAGTTCTGAATATATAGTTAAACAATCTCTTTTAATGTATCCTTATAACCAACTAGTTATAGCCTGGAAGGATCCTTGTGGGTGTGTGTACATAAAAGATTTTTCTTCCAGTTCACTGGAATAGTTGATAGGTCTAAAACTAGATGCAAGACACTCCAGCGTTCTTGCCTGGAGAATCCCAGGGACGGGGGAGCCTGGTGGGCTGCCGTCTCTGGGGTCACACAGAGTCGGACATGACTGAAGTGACTTAGCAGCAGCAGCAGCAGCAGCAGCAGGGATAACATGATAGGCAAAGCTAAAAAGAAGAGAGAAATCAGTTCATCATCTTCAACTAAATTTTAGGCCTGCTTCTCAAAGTATGCCAGAAGATACTGCTCTCCTAAGAATATCAATTGCATGAGGTTTAAGGCGATTAAGGTAAATTAAGGTATTAATACTTAGGGGACATACAGCTTGGACAGTAGAGAGCTATACATGGGAAACTGGAATGGAAAAGACCAGGTGGTAGAAGTTCTCAAGCTCTGAGCTTCCATGCTCTCATAATTCATGTCTCACCACTGATATCCTTTGCTAATATCTTACAATAGAAAAAATACCTGGCAGAATATATTGAACTAGAAATTAGGAAAAGTGAATTTGCTTAAATTTGCCAAGCTAGATTTCATGACAGCTGTCATCTTGAATGAAATCACCTTTCCATTCAGGGCTTGGTGCCTATAACTGAGGGCAAATGAGGGATCATTTTAATGATTTGGTCTATAGAACTCTTAGAAAATGAGAGCTCTCTTCTTGAGTCAAAGCATTACAAACTCTTTTGAAACAAGCTGGAGATTTCTAGAAGCTAGAATCATGTAGATAACTCTTTATCCTAACTCACTAGGTCCCCTCTAGTCTTCTGATTGTTTCAGGTTACTTTAGGAATTGACTTAGAGAAGTCATTTGACTTCTGATAAGCTAAAGTGTATCTACGTAGGTTGATCCCATCAGTCATTCCAGAAATGTCTCAACACTTATTTTGAGCAGGATGAGATGGACTATCATCGGGACACCCACTCAATATTTTGAGGCATTGTTAGTACTTCCAATATTTGGGGCATCATTAATACTTTCAAATACACACACTGCACGGATGGTTCAATATAGATATCATAATCTTCAGCTCCTTTAAGAACAAGAAGCAGTCTACCTCTCTTTCCTACTGATGCTGCCGTCAGAATTCTGGGCAAGGGGATACATTCTGTCTCTTTAAAGGAAATTTAACTGCCCTGATGGGAGGGAGTGAAGCAATCTTAAGGTATTGAGTGCTGATTATCACATCAGTCAGACTCTTTATCGGATATACTTTAAAAATTGAGGTGTGTGCTCAGTTGATTCCAACTCTTTGGGACCTCATGGACTGAAACCTGCTGGGTTCCTCTGTCCACGGAATTGTCTAGGCAAGAGTACTGAAGTGGATTGCCATTTCCTACTGCAAGGGGGTGGATTCTTTACTACTGCACCACCTGGAAATCTAAAGAATTGAAGGAGTTTGGGGCGGGGGCGGCGGGGGGCGGGTGGTGGTGGTGGTGGCGGAGAAACTGTTCTGAGGAGAAATGTAGACAGCTGTCTAAAGTGTTTTGTCTGAAACAAATATTCATGGGTTTATCCATCGAAGGAGATGCTAAAAACAAGTCTCTGAAAATGACTAGAGAAGTCTGTGGTAGATTAGGTCAAAGTAGAAATTTGTGTTTGCATAGGTAGGTCTCAAAACAAGTACTGAATCAGTCCCCATCTTTTAGGAAAAAAGTCCAAATGGCTTTAACTGTGTTTTTGGTTCATTCTACCTCACTTCTGAGATGGGATGCTACTATCACTTCCATCTTACTCACTTGGTAGTTACTTCATGGGTATATAGCTAGGACACAAAAAGATAATTACTTCTCAATACAGTAACTTTTGAGATTTTAGGGGGAAAAGTACAAGCACATAAAATTGTAAGGACGTAACCACTCTATTGTGCTTTATAGTGCCTTTCGTTTGGACTTCTTATTGTAAAAGTAGTTAACTAAAGTTCTTAACTTCCCTTTGCGGTAAGTGAAATTAAAGACCCAAGTCTTCAAGAAGTCAGAATTATAAACCCAATGCTACTCAGTAATGAACCTGAAAAGACAAAGCTGAAACTTTTCTTTCAAAGCTTGTTTTCATTACCATGTAAGGTTTTTTTTTTTTAATATTCATTGAAGCAAAAAACATATTAAATGCACAAATATGAGTATACAAATTATTGAATATTTGAGCAAAGGCAACACATCCATGTACTTTTCAGTGGTTTCACAAAAAAGAACATTTTTACCGTATAAAAAATTCACCTTTGTCCCTTCTTATTACTATCGGCGAAAAGAAATCACTATCTTGATTCCTATTACCTCCAATTATTTTCATGTTATTTATTTAAAAACAAATTGTTTTGCTGCATTTGGTCTTAGTTGTGGCACGAGAGATCTTCATTGCATCATGCAGGATCTTTCATTGTGGTACACAAATTCTCTAGTTGCAGCACACAGGGTTTCTAGTTGTGGCAATGGGGCTTCAGAGCACGCAGGGTCTTACATCCTCCATGGCATGTGATCTTAGTTCCTTGACCAGGATCAAACCCACATCCTCTGCATTGCAAGGCAGATTCTTAACCACTGGAGCACCAGCGAAGTCTCTGTTGTTGACTTCTATGTAAGTAGTTACACATGATATGTACTTTGCCGTGCCTATGCTGTGGAGCAGTGGTGATGTAATGACAGTTCATTTATTTTCATTGCTATAGAGTATTCGGGAGAAGGCAATGGCACCCCACTCCAGTACTGTTGCCGGGAAAATCCCATGGATAGAGGAGCCTGGTAGGCTGCAGTCCATGGGGTCCCTAATAGTGACATGACTGAGCGACTTCACTTTCACTTTCCACTTTCATGCATTGGAGAAGGAAATGGCAACCCACTCCAGTGTTCTTGCCTGGAGAATCCCATGGACGGAGAAGCCTGGTAGGCTGCAGTCCATGGGGTCGCACAGAGTCGGACACGACTGAAGCGACTTAGCAGCAGCATAGAGTATTCACCAGATGTACAGGCCAAAGTTAATTTATCACTACTTTTGATGGGCATTGGTTGCTTCCAGTTTTTGGCTTTATTCATCTTGTATGTATTTTGGGTATATAAGTATACTTTCCAGTTGTTGCTCAGTTGCTAAATTCATGTTCAGCTCTTTACAACCCCATAGATGCAGGATGCCAGGCTTCCCTGTCCTTCAGTATCTTCCAGAGTTTGCTCAAACTCATGTCCATTGAGTTGCTGATGCCATCCAACCATCTGTCTCATCCTTGCCACCCCCTTCTTCTCTTGCCCTCAATCTTTCCCCACATCAGAGTCTTTTCTAATGAGTTGGCTCTTCACATCTGGTGTCCAAAGTATTGGAGCTTCAGCATCAGTCTTTCCAATGAATATTCAGAGTTGATTTCCTTTAGGATTGACTGGTTTGATCTCCTTGCTGTCCATGAGACTCTCAAAAATCTTCTCCAGCACTACATTTTGAAAGAATCAATTCTTCAGTGCTCAGCCTTTTTTAATGGTCCAACTCTCACATCTGTACATGACTACTGGACAAACCAGTAGATTTTACTAAACGGACCTTTTTCAGCATACTTTTCTGCCTGGGATTAACTATATACCTGGGAATGGAAACAAGATATGTTCAGCTGTGGTAGATGTGACAAAACAATTTTCTGAAGTGGTTGTGCCATTTCATGCTTGTGCTAGCAATGTCTGATGTTGCTTCATATTCTCACCGTATTCTATTTTAATTTTAGCCATAACTCCTTGGAAGGAAAGTTATGACCAACCTAGACAGCATATTAAAAAGCAGAGACATTATTTTGTCAACAAAAGTCCGTCTAGTCAAGGCTATGGTTTTTCCAGTAGTCATGTATAGATGTCAGAGTTGGACTATAAAGAAAGCTGAGTGCTGAAGAATTGACGCTTTTGAACTGTGGTGTTGGAGAGGACTCTTGAGAGTCCCTTGGACTGCAAGGAGATCCAACCAGTCCATCCTAAAGGAGATCAGTCCTAGGTGTTCATTGAAAGGACTGATGTTGAAGCTGAAGCTCCAATACTTTGGCCACCAGATGTGAAGAGCTGACTCAATGGAAAAGACCCTGATGCTGGGAAAGATTGAGGGCAGGAGGAGAAGGGGACGACAGAGGATGAGATGGTTGGATGGCATCACTGACTCAATGGACATGCGTTTGGGTGAACTCCAGGAGTTGGTGATGGACAGGGAAGCCTGGGGTGCTTCAGTTCATGGGGTCACAAAGAGTTGGACACGATCAGAACTGAACTGATGTAGTGGTATATCATTGTAATTTGTATTTACTCTCCTTTGGAAACTAATAATGTTTGGCTACTTTTCCTGTGTTTATTGGATATTGTGAAATATCTGTTGTCCATTTTTCTTTTGTGCTGTCTTTTTTTATAGTTTTGTAGAACTTGGTATATTCTGCATATGTCCTTCGTGAGATCAATGCATTGCAAACAACTTTTTCCAGTTTATAGTATGCCTTTTTCACTTTCTTAATGGTGTCTTTCTTAATTTTAATTTGGCCTTTTCTTTTATGGTTAGTGCATTTTGTTTCCTGTTAAAGATATCTTTACCTACCCCCAAAATGTGACAATATACTCCTACTTGGGAGGGGGGAGGAGAGCTTATTTTTTAACCTTTTATTTTTAGACCTATGGACAACTTGAAGTGATTTTTGTGCATCCTATAGAGTAGGAATCACTTATGATTTTTTCTTTATATATATATTCAATTGCAATAACACTTTATTGAAAAGATAATTCTTTCAGTATTGCAGTGCAATCACCTTTGCCATAAATCGACTATGTATTGATGTATGTGTACATCTGTATTTAGATTCTCCTTTAGTTTCCTTATGCACTATACTGTCTGAATTACTATACTTTGTACTAAGTCTTGATTTCTAGCAATGTGTATCCTTTTTGTTCTTTTTCAAACTGATTTAGGCTATTCTTACCCCTTTGCATTTAAAATTATCTTGCTGATTTTCACATTTAAAAATATCTTGTATAATTTTGATTGGGAATGCATTGAATCTATATATCATTTGGGGGAAAAATGCTGTTTTCAACAGTGTATTCTGTTCACAAATCCTTTCATCTCTAGTGTTTATAGTCTTATTTAATTGCTCTCAATAATGTCCTATAGATTTATAAGTAGAGATCTTATACATATTTAAATTTTTTTCTTTGACATTTGCTTTTTGGAATGCTATTGCAAATTTTCTGTATATTTTTAAAACTTAATTTTCTAATTGTTAATGGTATATAGAATTACAATTTATTTTTTTATATTGACCATTTATCCAGTTTCCTTGCTAAAGTTGTTTATGAATCTTGTTTTATTATAGAAGCCTTTGGATTTTATAACTAGACAGTTATATCATTGGCAAATAATACCATATTTCTCTCTGTCTATCCTTATATCTCTTATTTCTTTTACTTGCTTATTGCTCTGACTAGTTATTAAACACAAGAGTGCTCATGGACATCTTTGTTTCTTTTCCAGTCTCATGGGGGAGTTTTTTTGTTTGTTTGTTTCACTATTGTGTATATTACTTGCTGTAGGTTTTATATAAATACAAATTGCAGATTAGAAAAGTTTAATTTATTCTTAAAAATGTATTGATTAATTTTCAAACATCTTTATATTTTCTACTTAACTTTTTAAAAACTTGGTTTCTAATCTAATAGCAATGAGATCAGAGAATACACCATGATTTTAATTCTCTGAAATTTGCTGGATATATTCAATATTGATAGGTTGTGGTCTGTTTTGGTGTACTAAATTTTATGTGCACCTGAAAGAATGCATATACTGTAACATTTGAAGACAGTATCCAGTGTGTTGTTGTTGTTGTTTAGATGCTAAGTTGTATCTAACTCTTGCAATCTGATGGACTGTAGCCCAGGGCCTCCCAGGTGCTAATGGTAAAGAACCTGCCTGCCAATGCAGAAGATGTAAGAGACATGGGTTCGATCCCTGGATTGGGAAGATCGCCTGGAGGAGGGCATGGCAATCCACTTCAGTATTCTTGCTTGGAGAATCCCATGGGCAGAGGAGCCTGGCAGCTACAGTCTATGGGGTCACAAAAAGTCAGACACGACTGAGAAGACTTGGCATGCACTGTAGCCCACCAGGCTCCTCTGTCCATGGGATTTCCCAGGCAAGAATATTGGAGTGGGCTGCCATTTTCCTCGCTAGGGGATCTTCCTGAGTAAGGGATTGAACCCATGTCTCTTACATGTCCTGCATTGGCTGGCAAGTTCTTTACCACTGAGCCAGCAGAGAATCCTGTTCAAAGTATAGTCTATCACATTTGAAGTCAGTTAGATTAAGAGTGTTTATTTTCATACTCTAATCTCCTGTATTCCTACTGCTATTTTATCTATTTTTTGTATTATTATTAAGAGGTATGTTAAAAACTTGCCATATAATTTTTGATTTGTGAATTTTGCTTCTATTTCTGTCAATTTTTTTTGCTTCATATAATCTAAAGCAGTGTTATCAGATGTATATAAATTTAAAATTGCTGCTTTCCTGATGTATTAAGTCATTAGAAAATGTCCCTTTTTATGTTACTTTCCTTTTCTCCCTTTCCTCATTTTCTACTAAGATGTTTTTAGCAATCCATGTTCCATGCATAAATCTCTGGATAACTTGATAATTAAACTTCACTAGTTTTTTTATTACTTACCTTAGAAATTATAACTCACATCCTTGTTTTTTGAGCATTTATTTCAAATTGGTATTCTTACCTACTTCCCAGATAATGCAAGATACATGGAACAATTTATATACATTTACCTACTTCTTGACTTTTTATATTTTTGTCACACATTTACTTCTAACTATTTTATAAACTACAAAAACATATTATTTCCTTTTGTGGATTTACTATCTGTTTCAGTGTGTAAACATATTTAATTTATCCATTGCTCTTCATTCCTCTCTGCATTTCTCTGCTTCTGGATTTATTTTAATCCTCCTAAAAGAAATAATTTAGTGTTTTCTTTAGTGTGAATCTATTGCTCTGAAAAATCTTTGTTTTTGTATTTCTATCTTAGCATCACTTTTTTGGAGGATATATCATCTGGGTATAAAATTTTGATTTAGTAGGTTCTGAAGGAAATGGCAACCCACTCCAGTACTCTTGCCTAGAAAATCCCATGGATGGAGGAGCCTGGTAGGCTACAGTCCGTGGGGTCGCAAAGAGTCGGACATGACTGAGCGATTTCACCTTTCTCCTTTTAACACTTTAAAGATGTTTCATTATCTTCTGGCTTTCATTGCTTTTTTTACTTCTTTGAAAGTAATGACTTTTTAATCCTTCAAGTACCCTTAAGACTAAACTGTCTGTGGTTTTTTGTTTGCTTTATGCTGAAGAAACTCAATGTGATTTTCCTTGTGTAATCTTTTTGTTTGTTTGTTTTTACCTTCTTTGGGTTCATAAGATATTCTGTATTTGTCCATGCAGTTTTTTTTTGTTGTTGAAAGTCTCTGCAATATTGCTGTTGGCCCATTGTTCTTCTACTCTTTCAAGCTCTCAGATTGTGTGTATATTAGAATTTTTAACAACTCACCTATATATTCTATATTTTTCATTAATGCTTTATTTTTAATTTTATATTGGAGTATAGTTGATTAAGGAGAAGGCAATGGCACCCCACTCCAGTACTCTTGCCTGGAAAATCCCATGGATGGAGGAGCCTGGTGCGCTGCAGTCCATGGGGTCGCTAGGAGTTGGACGTGACTGAGCGACTTCCCTTTCACTTTTCACTTTCATGCATTGGAGAAGGAAATGGCAACCCACTCCAGAAAGTCCAACCCACTTCTTGCCTGGAGAATCCCAGGGACAGAGGAGCCTGGTGGGCTGCCGTCTATGGGGTTGCACAGAGTCGGACACGACTGACGCGACTTAGCAGCAGCAGCAGCAGCAGCAGCAGTACAGTTGATTAAATGTTTTCTGTTCTTTAGATATTTTCTACTGGCCCATCTAACAGATCTGTAAACCCTTCTTCAGCTCTTCCCCAACTGCAGTTACCTTATCTTTTGAAATCTGAATTTAAGTTACAATTTTTACATGTAAAATTTTTATTTGATTCTTTTTATATATTCCAGTTCTATGGTAGGATTATCTGGTTTATTTCATTTGTTGAACATATTGATCAATTAATCTTTAATTCCATGTCTGGAAATTCTGACATTTGTGTCACCTATAGATTTGTTTCTATTAGCTACTACTTGTTCTTTTGACACTGTACTTCAGTAAGACTTTTTTTTTTTAATTGTGTTTGATTGTAGACATTGTGTTTGATTGTAGGAATTAATTTATGTTTTCTTATTCTAAAGAGGATTTATCTCACCCTCTGTCAGGCAGCAAAAAGAGAGAACATATCTAATGATAGACTGGGGACTTCCCAGGTGGTTTGGGGGTAAAGAATCCACCTGCCAATGCATAAGATGGCAATGCCTTCAAGCTTATGTCTTTGTATGTTATACAGCTTTTCCTAATTCTTCTCAGCAAGAGCTTTGATCTATTCTCAGCTACTATGTGGTATTTGGAAGTGAAAGTAATCCCCCCATAGTGAGATTAGCCAATATTGAGTGATATTTTACATATTGACAATTTACTTTAAATAATTCAGAGACACAGGTTTGATCCCAGGGTCGGGAAGATCCCCTGGAGAAGGAAGTGAAAACCCATTCCAATATTCTTGTTTGGAAAATCCCATGGGCAGAGGAGCCTGGCAGGCTGTAGTCCTTGGGGTAACAAAGAGTCAGACACAACTGAGCATGCACACATGCATGCAATGTTGGATTGAGCTGAAAGGGAACTGATTTTCTGTTCTGGCAGGACTTGGCCTTCCTCTTATTCATCCCTTTCTAAGGTGCAACTTTCCAGAGTTCCCAACAGAGACTTCCCAGGGCCATGAGAATGTCTCTGTCCTACGGTGTATTTACTTTCTTCCTGACTTCTTAGCCTAATCATCAATGCAGCATTGTTGGTAACTCCTGAAGAACTATAAGATTTTTCCTTTTTGGGTGGTTTTAGGCCCAACAAATTTCTGCCTTCCTTGATAGCACAAAACTCCAGTTTTTGCCTTCTCAATGGGTGCAGTTGACTTAACGTGCCTTTTCAACTTCTTTCCCTAAGCTAAGAATCGGCACATGCCATGAGAGGAAAAGAAGCATAAAAAAATTGGGCTTGTCCTCGTAAGCTCCTTCCCCACCGCCAGAAGTTTGCCCCTCAAGTCCTGGCTGTCTCAGCAGTTCTCCGGTGCCTTCAAGCATATGTCTTTGTGTGCTATGTAGCTTTTCCTAATTGTTCTCAGCAAGAGCTTTGATCTACTCTAAGCTACCTCATGGTGTTTGGAAGTGAAAGTAATTTCTCCTCCAGCCCTATGATGAGATTATCCAATATTGCATGATATTTTACATATAACAATTTGTTCTAAAATAAATAATTCTAAACTCTATCTTCCTTTGTATTACAAAGAACTCCAGTAATATTTTGAGCATGCTTTGAGTATGTATATTGTGAATTTGATCTATATGATTTTCTGTTATCAATTAAAAGTGTATTTTGTACTTGAGAAGCATAGTTATGTTTAGAGATATTAATAAACCAGAATTTTGGTGTGTGATACTGCAGTTATAAAGTGACAACAAAATCGGAGGGAAAACATCCCTCAGGGCATCACAATATTTGGTTCTTGGGGTATACGCTTCTATAGGAGTTTTAAAATAGAGTCTCAATAATTAGACTCTCTTGGATGAAGTTCAAGAAATCCATTTAGCAATATAATCAACACTAAATATTGTTAGATTGAGATTTTTAAAGTCATAGCTTTCAATTAGTTAAGAATTGATCTAAGCATTAATCTAAACTATTTCACAAGTAGGGTGAACCTTGGCATCCTTTTACTCAAGAGTCAGACATTAGGAAAACACTGTGTTTCAGGAAACACTTTTGGAACTGCTATGTTCAGTACCTCTTTTCCTTTTTGACATTATAGAATCATTGTAAGCACAAGGCCCGTCTTACATTCTCCATCAAAATCATGGATAGTCTTTCCTCTGTATCTTCATATCTTCATTCTAAGGGAGGTTTAATTCCATAAACTCTTCTCCATCCCATTCTCTTATGTAATTTTACCTGACCAGTATCTCATCTTCTTAATATCTATATTAGTGAATATTTGATCTGATAAACTGATACATAATAAAATAAATGTTTCGAGTGAAACTCTAAACATATCTATCAAAATACTTCATTATAATAACTCTTCCATAAAATAATCTTAATAGTATTCTGTTATACATACATTTTCAAAAAAATGTTGCTTTTTCTTTATTAATTATTTGCATGAGTCTTTAAGTTACAGCTTTCTGGTTATAAATGTATATATTGGAATAAGTTCTGAAGATTTTCTTCACCCTCAATCCAATTCAAACCTGGAGGATATGGTATAACAACTGTCATAGTAATTAAGATATTCTTGTGCCTTGAAACTTTTCTTTCAACCAAGGTAGCATCTGGTTTTCTTTATTTTGACAATTGCAATTTCCCAGTTTCAGGACTTTTTTTACATTATCCTTCAAATTAACGTTGCATAGTGTCTGCCAGTTTTCATGGTTTGCAAGTATAATACCCCTTGGTTGTTTTTATTGGAAATTACAGATCTTTATTTTATATAATAAGTTTTTAGGAGGGATGTAATTTGTAAATCCATGAAAGAATGAATCCGTTTTCATTCAGATCTCTGAATTTATTTATTGCCTCTGTTCTACAAAGATAACATTTGTCTCAAGGGCATTCAAGGTTGCATTAGAAAACAAATAGCTTGTGTATTGCCACTTGCCACAGTTATGAAGATATTTTACATGATCCAGCAAACACACTGTGAAGAGGAAAATGGAAATATTATTATATTGCTTACGGCCTACTTTGCTGTCTTTATATTATTAAAAGCCCTATTTTCAGATTATTTCTTTTATGTAAATTATCAACAAAAGACCAATATCACTGTGGTTAGATTACTATTCTCTTATATATATCGCTAAACACCTTACTACGTAATTATGATCTCCAAATGGTGTTAATATAAAAATGTTGTGACTTCAAAACATTGAAACTCCCTGGTCTAGCTGTTACAACACCATGTCCACAAGATATAGCTATATGCCTGTTTTATACTGAACTTATGTTTAAATTTAATGCCAACATTTCATTGCTAAGAAACATGTTAAATGAGGATGGAGATGCCATATTTATTGAAGGGCACATCTACATTGGCAGGTGTTTTCTGAATTAAACATTTGTTTCAGATAATATTTTATTCAGTAACATCTTATCAGCCAAAATGTTTTCTCTCTCTTTTTTTTTAAGTTTTGAAAATTCCAGTTTCCTCACTACATATTCTAAGCTGGAAATGTTTGGGAAGAAATATTCTTTTCCTTTGGTCCCAAATGCTTCAGAACTCTCATTTCCTCATTGAAAATCTTATGTGCAGGGCTGTCCATTCACGCAGAATATTTCTGCTCTTTAGGCATTGAACTTTATTTTCCAAATGTTTCTCTTTAAAAATGGGTTTTTAGATTGGAGATTCTAATTTGGAAATAGTTGAAAGAGTCTGCAAGTATACAAGTCAAGGTGGAAGGACTGGAAAAACACCATTTAGGATATGACACTTGTCTAAAACATAATAATCTCAGAAAGATGAGTGATTGAAGTTTCCAAAGAAACTGCTGACAATGTCTGAAGTTAACACACTTAGTTCTAAATCTGTGCAATTTGACCTTAATTTTTTTGTGAACAAAAGTTACACTTTGCACTAATTTGCATTGCTGCTACTTTCATCTTAAATTGGAATTTTTTATCGCCATCCATCTGTACGATACCTCCTGTTACTAATTTTTGACGTGGATTCCCTCATTAATATGAGCTCCACAATTGCATAGATTAAAAGTTATCTGATCATATCTGGCTCATCCCATGTTGTATCATTCTGTTCCTATATTTGATAGAGAGTGATTTAACTGTGACAGTGTTAGTATATAAAGAGAATGAATCAGAGAATAATATTGGAAGAGTAAAATTTTGATGTATCTATTGATGTTTTATTTTATAGGGTTTAAAATTTTAGGTGCAGTTTTCTTTTTTTAGCCATTTTAATAGAGTAAAAAACACAAATCTTAGATGTTGTAGTCTTATAAATATAAAGATTATAGGTAGAGAGTGTTCAAATAAGAATTTAAATAGATTCCTAATTAAATATTTTGCATATCTTTGTGAAAAATTTTTTTCTTTTTATGATTAATCATTTTGAAAGCTCTTAAGTGAAAGAAATTTATTTCTGATAACAACCATCATAAGTACCAAAACAATATAGAAACCATAATCTTTAAAAATGTTTGAAAACCCAAAAGGTTGAGTTAGAGACTAAGAAACCTCTGGAATATAGTGAAACTCCTAATACTCTTAATTAGTTCTTTAGATCAGGGTCAAAGAAACAAAACTTCTCAATAAAACATATGAGTGCAATGAACTGAGAATTCCTTTAAGAGCTAGATTTGATAGCTGTGTTAAAGCATCAGTAGACTTGTCAAAAAATTAGGAGCAGGGGGTTAAGAGGTACGAACTGTTGTGTACGAATAAACTACAAAGTTATATTGTACAACATAGAGAACATAGGTGATATTTTATAGTAACTAATAAATGAAGTATAACCTTCAAAAATTGTGAATCACTATATTGTACACCTATAATTATATAATATCGTACATCAACTCTACTTCAGTTAAAAAAAGAAGAATCCTCTTTATAATCTCAAACTTAATCTGAGTTGGTCCATGCTGAGACTTAAGGCTACTTGGAAACTCTTAGCATCTGTTCCTTTATTTGCTGAAAAATTGAGCATGCTAATTATTAAAAGCCTGTCTTTAATATCAGTGAGAATTTACTGAAGAATTAAAGGACTCCTGCTCTTCTCTGGTTTCAGTAATTATAATGAGCTCTATATAAGGTTGTGCATTTTACTCTCTATCCTTCGCCTCTATAATTGGTCTGTAGTACCTATTATTTGGGCTGCTCTTTTCCGGCCGGCCCAATATGTTAACCCCAAGGAGAAACATGCCCTTTGACTAGTTCTTCCTTGAAACTATGCATCTATTTTCTCTTCCAGAAATTAAGGGTGACATTACCCATCTTCCAACATGGTTGGATAATAGAGGAAATATTCTCTGTGAAGATGCTCTGCTGAGTACCGTGAATAAAGAAGGTGCTGCCATCAGTGTTTTTTTGTTTTTGTTTTTTTTCTAAGGACTTCCCTGGTGACTCAGATAGTAACGAATCTGCCTGCAATGCAGGAGACCTGGGTTCGATCCCTAGGTCAGGAAGATACCCTGGAGAAGGGAATGGCAACCTAGTTCAGTATTCTTGCCTGGAGAATCCCATGTTCCAAGGAGCCTGGTGGGCTTCAGTCCATGGGGCTTCACAGAGTTGGACATGACTGAGCAACTAACACTTTCTCTCTAAACTCTTCTAAACCACATGACAAGAATTGCTGGTGCACTGGGGTAAGGGGGGCTTTGGGAGCTAGTAACTGTTTAATGTTCGTGCTTATGGAGGACTACCTGTCTTTGATAGGTTCTTCTCTGGTGAACATTGGTCCTTAAGCTCCTGTGCTCTCCAGCTTCTATATAATTCTTGCTATTTGATTTACTTGGGACCTGAATCCTAAACTATTAGAAGCTATAAACTCTTTCTAGCAGCACACCAATTAAATAGAAGAATTTTAAAAACTAATAAAAAATCTTAATGTAAGGACGATGGTGACCACTGTGATTACTATAGAAGAGTGAAAATAACTCTAACCTGAGTGGTTCAAAACCATTTGCTCTTTCCTGATTTTAAGTGTGACATGCTAGTAAGTCACTTTAACTTTTTATTAATATATTACAGTATCTGAACGTTAAACTAGATCAGGTAGAAAGATTTTGTCCAGAACTCTAGTACAATGAGATACTCTAAGAAAACACTCAAATACATTCTTTGAAAACTGCACCCTACCCATCACACCCTCAGTTTTGTAGAGTCACAAAATGGCATTGAGTGTCTATGAGTTCCTAGAAAATGAAAATTTCTTAAAATGATCTAATCCCGTCTCCCCCACAAACCGTTACTTCCTAAAACTCATTCTGGAAGACAGTGGCCAGCTTCAGTGAGAAAGCTAAATTTAAGAACATGGCAATCCTCATATCTTAACTAGCCATTGTTCTTAGTGTAAGAGGAATGCACATCATCAGACCATCAAGTTTTCTAGTCAATCTATTTTCCTTAAAAAATGGGTAATTGTCAGGACTTCCAGGTGTATATAGACTCACAAAATGACATAACTGTTCGTCTGCAGTTAAAAACATCTCCGTAAGGATGAAGGCAACCTGTCATCCTAGAACACCTTTTTATTTTGACATGTAACCTGGTGGCTCAGATGGTAAATAATATACCTGCAATGTACCTTCCCTGGTGGCTCAGAGGGTTAAGTGTCTGCCTGCAATGCGGGAAACCCAGGTTCGATCCCTGGGTCAGGAAGATCCCCTGGAGAAGGAAATGGCAACCCACTCCAGTCCTCTTGCCTGGAAAATCCCATGGACGGAGAAGCCTGGTAGGCTACAGTCCATGGGGTTGCAAAGAGTCGGACACTTGACTGAGCAACTTCACTTTCACTTTCACTAATGCAGGAGACCCAGGTTTGATCCCTAGGTTAGGAAATCTCCTGGAGTAAAGTAATGGCTACCCTCTCCAGGATTCTTGCCTTGAAAGTCCCATGGACAGAGGATCCTGGTCAGGTATAGTCCATGGGGTCTCAAAGAGTCAAACATGACTTAGCATTAACCCTTTCACTTTTATAATCCTAAAATATGAGATGCATTATTACAAAAGGTTATTATTAATTTCCTCATGACAAAGTTGTTTTTTTTTTTTTCTCTTTGTGGATTAAATGCAACTTCTTATCATCCAACATTATTAATTCCGTTCAATCCTGAGACACTCCTATCCCATGTCTTCTGTATATAAAGCATTGTGAAGGAATGTACACTGTGCCTTTCCTGCTTTTGTGGCAGGTTGGGACCCTTGGGATAGCAAACAGAAGTTCAGAAAGGGTTAGTACCACACCCTTTGGCCCATGGTGCATTGAATAACCTGGGGAATAAATTCATACTCTGCCTCATGAGTAGAGGCAAAGTGACAGAAGGGATTCTTATTCTTTCCCTGCCAAAGACAGCATGGGCACCTTTGCCTGCTCAGGGTCCTATTTCCTTATGTGACATATGTATGAGGTATAATGAAATCCCAGCATTTCTCAGGTCCTTTCACCTTCTGATCAAAGAACTCTTCAACTAGTTAATAATTCCTTTTTATCATAATAGAGCCTTAGAGCATAATTTCAATCATGGTTAAGCATAGTTAAGTGAGAGTTAATTAATAGGCATTTTATATTTCATATGTCAAGTACTGATAGTTCTGTAGGTGAAGATGAGTCCTGGAATATGTGTCATGGACATATTAGTGTGAGGGTATGCATGTGTACCCATATTAGGAAGTAGAAAACCAGGACAGAAAAAAGTAGAAAGGAAAGAATTTGGAAAATAATGTGAAGGAAGGTGACTATGGCCTGACCTACGGTTCTTTAGAGGGGAAACTACAGTTTATGTTTGTGATAGAAAGAGGTTATGCAAAGTACTGAACTGAAGGAATGTGGAAAGTGTGTTCAGGGATGGAATGTGAGTGCTTGTTTACTGAAAGTATCTGGTGGGGATGCAGTAATGGCTGAGGCAAGTTTCCGGTCTAGGTAAGTGTGAAAGTGAAAGTTGCTCAGTTGTGTCTGACTCTTTGCAACCCCATGGACTATACAGTCCATGGAGTTCTCCAGGCCAAAGTATTGGAGTGGGTAACCTTTCCCTACTCCAGGGGATCTTCCTAACCCAGAGATCGAACCCAGGTCTCCCACATTGCAGGAGGATTCTTTACCAGCTGGGACAAAAGGGAAGCCCCTAGGTAAGTGTAGTTTTTGCTATTTGTGATTTCCAAAGATGAGTATGTGCCAATGATGGAAAAGGAGATTTAGATTCAATTTTGGATTTTAAAATAAATACTGCATTATTCCACCAGAAAACTTCAGTAAACAAATGCAATACTTTAATTCCTTTTAAAAAAGTATTATTAAAAGTTTGACTGTTAAATATTAAAGTTGACATTTTGATTAGCATGATTTGTCAAAATGTTCTCTGTCTTAAGCATTATGTGAGAATTAATTCTCTGTAATTAAACATTATATAAGAGCATATCTCATTTTAAACGGTAGCTTTTTCATCAATACCACAGAAATACCAACATATAAGAGAAACATATATAATTTGTTGATATACAAGTCAGAAAATTACACTAATGGTTTTAATTTACATTCCACCCTAGCCTTCTATATTACAGGCAGAAAATTTGTGCTTCCTTTAATTGCACAAGCAATTAGGCATTTACACTCTCAAAACTAAGAGAAAATGGCTAATTGTGTATGCAATATCTGTGCCCACCACTAACAGTGGCTACAAACAATCCTGCTACCAAAATGAAAGCCAGGGATAAAAGCCGACCCCGAGTCATTGCCCTTTTTGAAGCTTGGAACATGCTTTTCTCATAACTTCAGTGGCTTTGAAAGTTCTATGTTTTTGACAGACGTAAGCATTAGCCTGTAGTGCTCCTTACAATCTGAAGTACAGATTATTCTCATTTAAATAAAGTGGAAATGGTGACAAATTCTGAACAATTTTGTTACAAGACATATAATATTTGAAAATTTTCTCTGGAGTATTTTAGACCAATCATGTTGGAAATTTAATATGAGTGCCTGATTTCTAAAGTTACATTTCTGTCTCTTAAATCCCACCCAGAATTTGTCTCTAGTCATTTTATATCTCTTCAAATGACACCCAAATATTTACAGCCCCCAAAGCACCACAAGAGTTCCACTAAATAGACACATTCTCAGAAATTGCTAGAGAAGTGAACAAAAGATGAGTCTGTCTGTCTTTCCAACTAAAATGTCTGTTTTATTTATATACCACTGAATTTAAATTGGCTTTTCCCCTCACTACAATAGGTAAAATACGCTTTCTGGGTTCATTGTCTGTCTTTCAAAATAAGAATGTAAAAGGAAACAGTGTCCATTTGGCCCTGAATATTTTTGTTCATCATCTCCAAATAAGAGATCAAGACTTTTGAAGACCCTTAACCCAAGTTGAACACCCTCTGTGCTGTAATCAAATTCAGCTATTAAAAAAAAAAATAAAACAATCATTAATAGCAGCTGTTAAACACAAAAAATCTGCGAGGTTGGATTTTGCTGTAACAACATACGGAAAACCTCCTTTTGCTAAATCTACTTAGAAGCCCATAAGAGTATCTGAGCATAACCAGCTAACTCTTAATTCTACTTGACTCCCTCAGTCTGATATTCTAGCCACTATTTTTGTTGTTTTTCAAAAAATCTAACTACCCTTGCACTTATGTCATAAAAAATTCTGCCTTTTTTCCCTTTTTTAATATTTGTATTCAAGACAAACAACAGGAGGTTGAAATCAGGCCATTTAAAAGAAACATCTGCTGACATTTATTCATATGCTACATGTTCCACTTTCATCATTGAATGTAATGATAAACACACATTCCAGTCAATAATGGCAATTCCCAGCCAAGCTTTACAAATGGTCTCTTTAACACCTAAATTGACAGCTCGGGAGATTTTGAGATAGAAGCTAAATATGGTACATTTGGACACTGTTTGCCTAAGTCTAGGATGTCTTGAAGACTTTAATAAGCAGACATACATTACAAAATAGAAGAAAGTCTCGACTGTTCAGGTATGGGAGCAGTTGAGTTTGACACTTTTTTGAGCAGATTAAAAGCACCAAAAAAAAAAAAGAAAAAAAGGAAGAAAAACCTTCAAAAACAAATGGCCCCTTGGAAGAGTAAAGTGAAATAACAGCCCTGGCCCACACTACATGGAGTCTCATTTCATTTAAGAGAGAAAACTAATTGCATCTCATTTAAATGATAGATCTTAATTGTGAAATGATAAATAAGTTAAATATTTATTTTGCTTCCCAAGTTAATTGAAATAAATCTTGCTCCGAGTTTCAATTATTGCAAGAACATTTTTAATAAAATATTAAATATGTTACGTTTATTGCTAGCCATGAATCATTCTGTTAGCTTTTAATATGCAAGGTTTTCTTTTAAGCCTATGCCATAGATTTCAATACATATTTCTAACTACTCTTCAGGAAAGGACATCTCCCAGCAAAGTGAATGAACAACACAGAAGGTAGCCATTAGAGATCTCATGATAGGATTGGAATTAGCTTGAGTCATCACTATGAGGACATATAAATACATGCTCCTCCCAAGACATTAAGGATTACATTTGCTGTATATCTTTTATGTATATCCCTTTACATTTTAGTTCAGATTGATTAACCTTGTAACTGAATCATAGACTGTGTTCTAGCCAAGCAGAAAATCACAGCTTTACCCAACTCGATCATGTGTGAAGTTTTTCTTTTCAAAAGTCTGCCCTTCCTATGGTTTAAAACAGGTCACTCCCTACTGAAAAGAACCTAGACATTTAACAAACTCTCTCAAAACAGAATGAGAGGTAGGTGAAGTTATCTCATACAATGTCATCCAAAGCACAAGTCCTACCAATCTGTAGTGCTCTGATTAATGGTGTTTTTTTTCTTCTTCTGAAATCGGCTCCAGTTAGGGGACAGCTTGAAATTGTTTTTTTGTTTTTTGATTTTGTTTCTTCATGCAGGACAAATGGAGCTAAATTTGGAACATAATGTTATGGTGTTTTCATCTGCTCTTAGGCATGTTGAGCAAGATAGCCAGACATATCTTAACACCTTATTATTGTTCTATGTGGGGAAAATTAAAAAAATCCAGAAGATGGATTTACAGTATTCCATGGCATTAGCTACAGTGATGGAAAGTCTGGCAAGGCGAAGGACAGGTTACAGGGATTTCTGAGGCAGTGTCATAGAGCTCTGGGTAGAAACTGCTGTTTTCAAAGTCAGCCTTGATATTAACAGCACATTATAGAAAAACCTGAACACCATAACTCTCTTTTTCATAATGTCACCTCTCCTATGAATCTATTGAAACTGGTTCAGTAAAATTTTCAGTGAAAATTTCCTCCAGTCATCCCTCTTTCACATCTTTACAACATTACTGTGTGGTAAAATTATGGTGGCTAAACCAATTTGTTAAAGCTCTGGGGCAGAATTCAGAGGAATCAGTTGCTTTCCACTGATACTGCATCCTAAAAGGTTTGTAAACATGGATGTCTGGCAGGAGTGTAGCCCAGACCTGCCGCATCTACACAGGAGCAGAGTGTACTGAGTGGGGAAAGGGAGAGAAAGTATGTGCTCTCTCCCAGGCCCCCCAAAGCCAGAGCAGAGTGAAGATGGGACGCCAAATAAATCTGCCAGTGATTACGCTAAAGGAAATTATGATCTTGTTATAGAAACCATTAAAGGAAAACCAGAGTTGGTATGTAAATATTGTTGCATCATTATACCACTGAAAAAAACAACCTTGTGCAACATTAGTATGTTATGCAATTAACAAAATGAAAAATGAGCTGCTTGAATTTAAAGCTTTTAATGTTTTTCAAACAGATAATAAGCATTTTCGACACCACTGTGAAACATAAAAGGAAAGGTCTCTGTCAGAGTAAGTGACATAGTTCATCAATACTTCCTATGCATTAAGGAACTGATGTATGTTCACATATCTCTGTTATTTGTTATTTTCTAACTCATCAAACAGAAACCATGTATAAACTAAGGCAGAGTAAAGATAGAGGACTTGTGAAAAGAAGGAGTGATGTTTTTGATTTTTTCAGAGATGGTTGGCCTATGTGTGTTTTACTGATTTTGAGAATAAATGGCCCGGAAAGCCAAATTTGTGTAGCCAAAAGCACCAGTATAAAGTACTGTGTGCAATATTTTAGATTTAGAACTTATTTAAAAATATTAATATAATTCTTCAGTGCCTTAGAATAATAACATGTAGTTAGCATTTAATCTATTACTCGGTATTCTTTTTGACTCCCTAAAACCAGCAGTTAATTTACATTTTCAATTATTGTAGTAGACTCTAGACAATACTTTAGCAGTGTTCCTTCAGTGGAAATGGGAAAACAAGAACTTCTTTAAAATATGCCACAAAACATTTTCATGCACTATAGTATCTGGATATTACACAAATAATGTAATATTCATAATATACAAATTATAACTATACTATCCATCTTACTGTGGTACTTTTATAGATGAACCAAAAGATCACAATTATTTACTCTTTGAAAGTCAGAGAACTGTTCAATCAAAAAATTTCGTAAAATGAACTTACATTACCAACAATGCAGCTATTTTACTTTGCAGATGATGAGTGATTTCTGTATCAAATTCAGAACAGTAAGGAAAAATTCATATGGGGACAATGCAACTTTCATCATTTCTAAATGAATATAATTTACTGTAGGCACTAGAAAGTTAATATGTTCTCTAAAGATTTCTTTAATTTAGTTGTTGCTAATTTATTCACACTAATACAGAAAAAAATACTGCAAAATTTTTCATAACAAAAAAACTGTGCATATCTCTGTGTTTTAGCTGGCATGTGGTTCTACACAGATGGTTTGGGGCTTTCTTTGCTGCAAAACAGATGGGCCTGCACTGTCCCTTACCAATCAAAAGAGAACTTGAAAATATAGGAATATCTTTACCTACATTGCGTCCTTTAATTCAAGAAATTAAAATGCCTAAAAGTATAAATAACTGCCTATGGAAAATAATTTTTGAAGCGGGATGTCATATGTTGAAATTATACAGTAACCCAGTTCATGTTTAATGCAAAAAATATAAAAAGTTTGGCTTATACTTGATACTGTTTGTAACATACAACTATTAACTTAAGAAATTTACAACTATGGAATGACTGTTATCATGTGTTCACCTTGCCTAAAAAACACTGCTGTTTTAAAACTTGAAGTGCAGTTAAGCATATTTCAATTCAAAGTGATCATTCTAGGCAGTATCATCCATTGAACCGAGTTAGCAAACACATATGAGTTTGGTACTCTTATAACTGACACACTTTTACAACCAAAATAGAAGTGCAAACAAAGCTCTGAATTAACCTGAGTGCTTTAAGTATTACTTTAATTATTCACAACGGAAATTATGAAGTCTTTTGTGCAACTGTGGCCTGCCTTCAGTGTTTGGATTTCTGTTGAAATGTGGAAGTATGATATTCAGAACTATTAAAAGCACTCTCTTTGTTTTGTACATATCAGTAAATTGTACCAAGTAACGTGGCAGCACACTCTCTCGTGTCTTCACCAAGTGAGAGACAGACATCATGGGCTCACGAGCTTAGAATATAGTGTTGCTTATAGGCAAATCTCTTACTTCTTTTGTCTCTAATATATCAATACAAATAAAATTTGTCAACATGGGATGTGGCGACCAATTTTTGATATTTTGTCAATATACATTCTAACAGTGAGAAACTTTGCTGAGCATAATCAAGGGTAAGATTAGCTTTTAGAGACTGACACTCCTTTGTGGCATTATCTGCAAAGCCCAGTTTAGCTGTTTGATCTACCTTTACTTACCCAGGATAAGTAGTTTCAGAGCACTGTGTACCCTGTATTTTGCATCTCTCCCAAACTGTGCATTTACATATTGTACAGCCTTTCCAGGAAAGGAAAACTGATGAAGCTCTAATGCTTAAGTATAAGAAAAAAACCCTAAAATTACTTTATATCTATAATGATATCTATATCCTCTATATTTATATAAGCACACACACATACACATTTATATATGTATTTGCAACTATACAAGTAACTGTATATAATTGTATCTCTCTCTTTCTCTATTTCTATATATGTCTGTGTGTGTGTGTGTATATATATACACACATATATATGTATATATATGTTTACATAGATTTTCATTCCTTGCAAATATTTTACTAAGAAACATAGAAAGAAAGACTTTTTATACATATAAGCAATGTTTCTTAAATTGGTTTCTTTTTTAAATGTTCAGATTCTGAAAGAAACTGAGTATTTTTTCTTTTGTCTGTGTGATGCAAAATAACAGCTTTGCTTGTATTTTTTCAATTACATGAAAACCAGTGTCTTTCATAGATGAAAGGTTTTGCCAGGCTAGTAAATGTAAATAAAACTGTAAAATAAATATATTTAAGAAAAGAAACTCTTCTCAAGCACTCCTAATACTTTGGCAGCATGTCCATAAACAAACAATTGATATGGTAATTACAAATAATCTTTATCCATTCTTTAAAACCAGTTTCTAAAGTTGTCTTCTAGTCTAAACCTAGATCAAATTATTGCAGTTGAATGAAGTAAAACTGAATTCTTAAAAATGTTCCTGTGACTAGTTTTTTTAAATAACTGAGTCTTCTATTTTTTTTTTTTTTTTTTTGCATTAGTAAAGTTTGCTGGAATAGTTGGTTTTTGGATTTAACATTCAGTCAGAAGACCTTCAACCATTTAGAGAATCAAGGAACATAATCAGCAAAATTTAAGCTTTGCAACATTTTTAAGAAAAATTATCTGAATTGTTGGGAATATTCTGGCAATTAAGAACCAATACAGCCCAAGTGAAAAAGCCTAAGGCACTAGGCTGAACATTTTATGGGTTCTTCCTGGACTCCACTGAGAAAAAAAATACATCTACACAGTACTTGGCACTGGAAAATGTAGATTGTGCCATCAACCATTATTGACTTATCTGGCTCTTCAGTGTCCATCTAAAAATAGGTCTGACGTACCCAAAACATATATTATTGCTCAGATAATTATTATTGAACAGATATTAATTCATGCCTATTCCTTGGACAGTTAGAATGCTTCTGACCATTCCGTCATTTTTTAAAATATTCTCCTGCTGATTATGTGGCCCAGGTTCAATTTGCCAAGCCAAATTGACCTAAACAGAAACTTACAATCTTTTATTTGATTCTTGTCAAAATTGGACTTTAAATTGTTTTAATTTTCTTGTAAACAAATACTCATTGTATTAGGAAGTAAAAGTTAGCAATTTCCTACTCATTGTTCCTCATTTCAACTATTAATATCTGTAAAAACTGTATGAAAGTATGAAGAGAAGGCATTACCATTGCCTGTCTTGGTGGCAGATTATATTATTGTTTTTGATTTTTTGCAGGCCCTCTGTGGGACAGAATTATACTAGTCATTGCATCACTGACATCAGACTTGGCCACAGGACACTCTTGTAGAATCTTTCATGAGCCTAAGTGATTTACATCACATCTAAGCAGAAGCTTTAAGAATTTATTGCATGGGACTTCCCTGGTGGTCCAGTGGTTAAAACTCTGAGCTCTGAATGCAGTGGGACTGGGTACGATTCCTGGTTAGGGAACTAGATCCTATATGCCACAACTAAGAGTTTGCATGTAACAGAAGAGTTGCATGATGAAACTAAGACCTGGCATAGCCAAATAAATAAGTAAATATTAAAAAAAAAGTTATTGCATGATGCTACCATTATTTGTTCCCCAACGTAATAGAGAAGAGTTGTTCTCCCCTTAAGAATTCTGGAATAATAAAAAAAATAAAAAACATGGGGGGACCAGAGTCCTAGCTGTTCCCCAGTTGACTTGAACAGGAGGAAAAAAAGATAAGTTTTTGTGAGCCCCTGAGATTTAGGGATTATTTGTTACTAAAGCAAAACCTATAAAAAGCTAACTAATAAGGAAATTAAGAATTTTCAAAACTTATCATTTCAATTTTTATTTCATCAAAGGAACTCTGCCTGTACTGTGGAGGACAGATGGCCATGGAGGAGTCCAGAGTCAGGAATATTAGTTGGAGGATAATAAGAGGAATAGGCTTGCTCCCGTGCTACCAGTTAGCTGATAGTTTAGTGGGAGAGAAAAGAATAAATCATTTCCAAACTGATGTGAAGCTCAGAATTAGTAGGTATTGGGGGATTATGTAAGCCTTTGTATTGAAGATGAGACTGAGGATGGAGTAAAATGTGAGTCAAATATTCAGTGGGAAGTGGTCAAAATGATTATGAAAGATCACTAATTGTCTCTTGACTGCTTTGGCAGATTATTAAGTTATCTGAATTTAACACTTTTTTAAAAATTATTAAAGACAATTTTATTTAGTATTTACTGGACTTCACAGGCTATTACTTATGTTTTAAAATTTTATTTTTTTAATTCATGTGTTAGTTTCTTTTGAAATGTACTAAGTATTCAGTGTAGAAAATTTGTAAATTTACCCCTTCCTTGAACTCCTCCAAAAAGAAAGGAAATTTCTAAAAAAAATATTAAGGAAAACTGAATGTTTTGGTGATCTTCCTAATATATGCCTTTTATACAATAATATTATTTTATAACCTGCTTTTTTTTCTACTCCATCACTAGTAGTTTCTGTACCATTTCCTTCTGATCATTTTGCTTTGCTGAATAGAATTCCATTTATAGAGAATGTAATCCATTTTGTATTGTTGCTTATTTATATTTTTTGCTTTATTTTTCCTATTCTAAACAATGCAGTAGATATCTGTCCACTTACCAGCAGGATCTGACAATATCTACTCTCCTTACTCAGTATCTTCTTACAAATGCAACTCTTCTTTCCCCAGTAAAATAAATTCTTAGGCTATAAATTGTAAATTTACAGCTATAAATTATACTAGTGAAGAATGTTATATTATCCCATCAGATGTTTTTTTATTTCTTTATTCATGAAAGTTGCTCCACTAACTTGTGTCTTTTCCTCTGGTAGTCTAAGATCTGAGGTTGTTTGAAGAGCCACAATCAAGAAAACACACTTGTATCCTGTCATTTTATGCATGGATATGCATATCCTGGTAATACTGTACCAGATACCAGGTCAGCTATTCCCAGTCAGATTTCTGTCTCTAGGAAGCCAATCACCAAGAAAGAATTATTTATCCTCACCTGGCAGGACTCAGGAGTGGCCATATAACCTCCATGTAGAAGTTTAAAAGCCAGCATATGATTGTCTATGCCTCCGTTTTGTTTTTTGTTTTGCCTCTTTGCCATGAGACCAGGTATGGATGGTGGCTGCCCTGTTACCTGGATCCTGTTACACACATTCATTACAAAGACACAGCGACAAATGACAGAGACTATGAGTGAGAAATAACTATCTGTGGTAAGGCATTGAAATTCTGGATCATTTGTTACAACACATTACGTCTACTCTCCTGGTTAATGCAACTAAAGAATAGCTATGTGTTCCTACAGATAAGGAGATCCTGAGAGGCAGTATAGAGTAATGGGTGAAGACAGTCTTCCCAGGCTGACAACCTGTTTTTGCCTCTTGTTAACCAAGTAATCTTGAGGACAGTATGTAACTTTTCAAAATTTTCTTATTCTCACAGGAAAATGGACATGATGATACCTCCTCTCAAATGGTTGTTATGAAGGTTGAGAGAGAGATCAAATGTAGTGTTTAATATTCTGATAATACAAACATTTTTTAATATATATCAGCTTATTTAAAAGGCTTATAGTATTAGTTTAGTAGTTTTAAGCAGTAAAAAAAAATTGAGTTTTATGTAAATAAAACACCTGGATCTCAGATCTCAACAGTGTGAATTTGGATTTGTACAATGAGTTCTCTGAGCCTCCGTTTGTGCGTGTGTGTATATGTCCTCAGTCATGTCTGACTCTTTACGACCCCATGGATCCTGCCAGATTTCTTTTGTCCATGGAATTTTCCAGGCAAGAATACTAGAGTGGGTTGCCATTTCCTGTTCAGGGGTCTTCCAGACCCAGGGACCAAACCTACATTTCTTGCATCTCCTGCGTTGGCAGGAGGATTCTTTACCACCCTCCCACCCAAATGCTTCCCTCTGTATCACTGAGGTGATAAAATAAGTGTGTGTGTGTAAGGAGCACCATGTGTGGCATATTGGAAACACCCAATAAATGGTAGCTGCTATTAGAATTATAAAAGTAATAGGTCCATCAAAGCCTTTGGATGATGGAAAAGCATTTCAGTGAACATATTAGTCTTCTCTCTATTCTTTATTTTCAATTTGTTACTTTGAAATTTGATGCTGCATTCCAAAATCAACTTGATGGATCAACTGATTTTATATACAAATTTCAAGCAGCATGGCTGCAGGAACTATCTTCGATTTGACCAAAAAATCTCTTTGGAAAACTAAACTGTGGTAAACTACATAAAAATATGTGTAATGCAAAATCCAGTCATCCATCTGGCCTAGTCAAAGAGGACTTCAAATATACTTTGAGATAAAGAAATCAGATGAGATGTGCAACTAGCTGAATTATAGGCTTGATTTACTGTAAACTGACTCTGTTAACTTGAGCAAGGCTTTTGGGTACAGGTTTCCTCATCTCTAAGGTGGCTATGTTAGGATCACAGTAGGAGACATTGTACATTTGGTTCTGAGAGTCCTGAAATGAAAAGCATATATTTTTTATCATATTACTTTAGCATAATTTTCTTCTCTTCAAATGCAAAACTGAGCAGAAACTCTGAAATGTAAGTGTTGAAAGTAGTATTATGTTAGGACTTTTCCCCTTATAGTTCCATGGTTCTTGAAGTCTTAAATCTGGAGGGAAAAACAACAGCATCATTATCTGCAACAACCAACAATCCCACTGACCAGTCTCATGGCAGGGTCTTCCTTGTCACAGTAAATATTGTCCTGTGAGTGTGAAAGTGAGAAAAGCAATTACTTTTCTATAATGATTGATATTTATTCAAATCTTTTCTTTGTCTTTTCCACCTAATATCTGTTCATTTTTTATTTCATTCACTTTAGTTGTGTTTTTCAAAAGTTGTCAAAGGTTACTTTCCCAGATATAGTCCAAATTAATACAGAATATTCAAAATGTAATTTGAGGAAGAGATACGCAAAAGTGGGCAGTATTCATAAAAATGTTAGAAAGTGATAAAATTTAACTCAAACCACAGGATTCTATTTCCAGGACCTCAAAATCAAGATGAACATGTGGAAAATAAATCTAGTTTAGTATCTAAGTATTTGCAAATTTCTAGATGTTTATTTTCATATAACTACTAAATTCTCCAAAGAATTGATGCTTTTGAATTGTGGTGCTGGAGAAGACTCTTGAGAGTCCCTTGAACTAAAAGAGATCAAACAAGTCAATCCTAAAGGAAATCAACCCTGAATGTTCATTGGTAGGGCTGAAGCTCCAATACTTTGGCCACTTGATGTGAAGAGCTGACTCATTGGAAAAGACCCTGATGCTAGGAAAGCTTGAGATCAAGAGAAGCGGGCAACAGAGGATGAGATGGTTGGATAGCATCACCAATTCAGTGGGCATGAATTTGAGCAAACACTGAGAGATAGGGAAGGACAGGGAAGCCTGGTGTGCTGCAGCCGGTCGGGACACAGAGAGTTGGATACAACTTAGCGAGTGAATAACAACTATACTCCAGGCAAGATTACTTGAGTGGGTATCCATTCCCTTTTTCAAGGGATATTCCTGACCCAGGGATTGAACCTGGATCTCCTGCATTGCAGGCAGATTCTTTACCTCCTGAGCCACCAGGGAAGTCTCGCTTAATTATTTCACATCAATTATATTTGTAAAAATCGTTAACATTTTAATCTCTGTTTTGAACTAGAAAGGGTAAGTGGAAATCAGGAGAAACACTAAAAACATTCCAGAGCCATTGAGCAAGCAGAAACAAATATAGTAGTTTTATTGGCCTGTGAAATAACAAAGCTGCTTTTAACAAGACTCTGACTTTCCACGCAGGCAAGGAGCATTACATCAGAACATCTTCATATTGTAGCCCAGTGCAGTGGTTATTTGGGATTTCCCAGGTGCTGCTAGCGGTAAAGAACCTGCCTGCCAATGCAGGAAACTTGAGACGCAGGTTTGATCCCTGGGTCAGCAAGATCCCCTGGGGAAGGGCATAGCAACCTATTGCAGTATTCTTGCCTGTGGAATCCCAAGGACAGAGGAACCTGGCAGGCTATGGTCCACAGGGTTGCAAAGAGTTGGACTCGACTGAAGCGACTTAGCATGCATGCACACAGTAGTATTTATCAGAAGCAGACCAGCAAATATTTATTGCACTAAGATACTCACAAGTGAAAGGTGAAATAGTCTATGTGAAAACTGAAAGGATGGATAGAGAGCAAGAACAACGTAAGTGATGCTGTGAAAGCCCCAAAGCACATGATACGTCTAGGAACTTGTTAAGGATACAGTGTGGAGGGGGTTTAGGTAGGGGGTGTCAATGAGCCTGGCAGAATTAACTCAGAAAAGTGGCAATGGGAAGTTTAGAGAAAGATTGTAGAAAGCTTTGAACATTAAGCCAAAGAGTCTGGATTTTGTTCTGGAGACAGTGGGAAACAACAAATAGTTTGTAGCCGGGCCTGACATAAGCAGAACTGTGCCATGGGAAGATTGATAACCTGGCAGCAATGTGAAAAAGGAAAAGTGTATGCAGAAGGTTTCCTGGTTTTCAGATGACAAGGTGCCATCAGCATGCAAAGAGTTGTTTTTTTTTTTTTTAATCTTAGGAGAAATCTTATATTTCCAATTCTTTTCTCTTGTAAGCTTTAAAATCTGTACATAACGGCAGAAACATAATATTTAGCCTTAAATTAAGGTTTTTTTTTTAACTTACAACAAAATCAGGGGTCCTAATTGCAAACCCTTCCTTTTTATTGAAATGAAAGTTTTCCATGTGGCTAGTGGATAAATGGTCAAAAGCAAAAGAAACTACTGTAGCCTAGAAAGGCTTTTACTCAATATCTACCCTACCATGTAAAATACACACACACAAATACTTTAACATGCACTCACATAGCAGCTTTACAATGAATTACAAAAGGTCTGTAGCCTTAAAATTATTTACTAAATACGTAGTATATTATTACAGGCTATTTTTTTTCCTTCTGAAGAAAATCTATCTTGCATTTCTCTTGGAAACTTGATGATAATATTCAATCATGTCTTCCTGTGGTAAACAGTGTTATTAACTGTTTATTACTATAAACAAGTAAATGGAACCCAAATGAACCACCGTCATATTTTAAAGAACTAACCTCGACAAAATTTTGACACTTTTACACTTAAGAAATGTTGGCTGACTTCAGTGGATGTATGATATCACTAAGAAAGGCAGAAACATTCTAAATCTTTGAGCAGGTAGCTACAATTAATATAATCTTTTTTATATCATCTCTTAGAATGTATTTAAATTATAAATGCCATAGAGGGATTTCAAAGATATAAAATTTCAAATACAATTAAGGCAAGTGTCAATTTTTTTCTATTTGTAACTTACCTTTCAGAAAACTCCACAAAGAAACATTTTGTCAACTAATAATTTAATAAATGTGACTTGTGATTTGAAGTGTTAAAACAAAGGATTTTTTTTTTAGTACAAGTAATGCAAGAGGGTTTTCTGCTGCACTGTTTCAGAACTCTTTCTCAGTAAAGAAACCTTATCTAATCCTGTTTCATCCTTTAAAACTGCCTACACACTAATCTCTAGGGACAAATTTAATACTTTGCAACAAAGAGAATATATCCCTTTTCAGTGTGAATAGAGGAATTGTTAGGACACCAGTGAGGTATGAATAGCATTATAATGCTGCCATTTACTTGGCAAAAGAAAAAGCAAGTCTCTTGTTGCAAGCAAAGAAGAAGGCCTCCTTCTCTGGGTTAAATTTTTTGACCCCGGGTATATCCCCAGACACCTATATTCCCGTGCTATTTGGGTCTTCTACCTCTTGCGAAGTAAACACTGAGCAAATCTAAGTAAACAGTTTGTTTTAGTTGAAGATAGAAAGACTCCATTTAATTGAGTTTTGATGATAGATGTGCTCCAAATGGTGCAAACAACTTTGACATGGTAAAATAATATTGTCTTATGGCATGTGTAACACTACATAAAGAATCTTAGCTTAGCACTTTCTGAGTTTACAACATTTAAGTGAGAAAATGACAAAAGAAAGCCAAACTGTCAGAAACAGAGAAACCTTTAACAATCCCAAATGCAGACTAGAATTCTCTTCTGTATTCATTTGATTTTGGGAATACTCTTTGCAACAGAAGGAATGGAATGAAAAAGCAGCCGAACTTTGTACTTGTGAAACTTAATTTTTCTGTGGTCCACTGCATATAGCTGAAAATAGCACCTTAAGTAACACTTGAACATTTGATTATATGATATGGTTGTGGGTGAGTGGTTGAGGCAACTCAATATGTCAAGGAAAGTAAACTCTAACTGAAACAAATCCTTCACTTCTGTTTTGTTTGCTGCTACCATTTATGGATTAGGTTTACATTTAAATTATGGCACCATTATAACCAGGCATCAATTTTAAAAATTAAAAATTTTATATTGGCTGTTTTTATAGAAAGCATATTACTCATTTGAAAGGTTTTCTAAGAAGCTGACTGGAAAATGGCAAAATGCAGGTGTTAAATTATCATTAAACTCAGAGATTAAAATTTTTTATTCTTAAATTTATGGTATAGGTAATTATTTTGCTAGCTTTTGAGAAATATTTTATTTAGTCCTATTGAACATCAATTGTGTGTACCTTCTTCCTGTATTCTTTAAAAACAAGCTTTTTTTGACATTCCAAAAAGTCACTTGATTTTAGCTACATAGCATAGCTAATTTCATTTATATCATGTTTCACATACTGTATATTTCACTTTGGATTCATGGAACTACAGTGGCCCCTTTTAAATGCAGGACAATTATATGCTGAGGGAACATATACAAAATTTCATGCAATTTCAAAATCAGGAAAGCTTAACCTATAATATAAAAATGATTTGGCTCGATTTTAAGTGATCAACCAAGATTTTCTGGACATTATTGAAATTATACTATCAGTAGTAAAGACCAAGTGTTTCTGAGCTCTTAACCAACATAATTTGAAAAGCAGGTATGTCACCTATCCAGTACTGGTAGTATAAATTATATACTTTTGATACACTGTGTTTCTTATCAGGAACTTACTCTTAATTTCATTGCTCTTCTACATGTTCATCTTTTTGCTTATAATTGATTCTGGCACTTTTTAAACATTTTGTTTTATGTTTGACGGTGTGGGGTCTGCGTTTCTGTGCCTGGACTTTCTCGAGTTGCAACGAGCAGGGGCTGGCCTCTTTGTGGCAGTGTACAGGCTTCTCATCGTAAGGGCTTCTCTTGGCACGGAGCACAGGCTCCCGGCGTGTAGGCTTCAGTAGTTGCAGCACATGGGTTTAGTTGTTGTGGCACAAGGGATCTAGAATGCAGGCTCAGGACTAGTGGCACATGGGCTCAGTTGCCCCGAGGCATTTGGGATCTTCTTGGACCAGGGATCGAACCTGTGTCCTGTGCATTGGCAGGAAGATTCTTAGCCGCTGGCCACCAGGAAAGTCCTGATGCTTGGCTTTATGCTCTATGTATTCTCATTTTTCTCTCTTAAAACAAACAAAAACTCTTGAAAACACACTTCACATAAATATATAAATACCAATAAGCCCATGGAAAAATGCTTAAATTTATTAGTCATCAGACTATTGTAAAACCTCAAAAGCTCACTCTAGAATTACTGAAATTTAAAGAGAGTGAAAAATATTACTGCTAGAAAGCATGTGGAACTTTCATAAACTATTGGTAGGAAAGTAAAGTGGTAACAACTACTTTGAAAAAGTTTGGCATCTCCTTACAAACACACCTTGCCTGTGGCCCAGCAGTCCTAGAAAAATGAGAAGATATCTCCACACAGAGACTTGTTAAAAATGATGTCAGAATATTTATCAACAGATGAATGGCTATATAATACATATATTTTATATTTATACAGTGGAATACTATTCAGCAGTATAAAGCACCACACCAGTGATACACAGCACAAGTGGATAAATCTCAAGGATATTGTGTTGAGAGAAAGAAGGCAGACAGGAAAGAGATCATACTGTGTACTTCCATGTAGATACAGTTGTAGAACATGCAAAACTAAGCTATGGTGATAAAAATTAGAACAGTGGTTTCCTTGGAGGATTGATGTGAAAGAGGCATGAGGGAAGTTTCTAGGGTGATAGAAATGTTCTTCTATGCATTGGCCAAGATGGTAGTTACATGGATGTATAGTTTTTTTCTTTTTAATTTATTTTAATTTTTTAACTTTACAATATTATATTGGTTTTGCCATATATTGAAATGAATCCGCCACAGGTATACATGTGTTCCCCATCCTGAACCCTCCACCCTCCTCCCTCCCCATACCATCCCTCTGGGTCGTCCCATTGCACCAGCCCCAAGCATCCAGTATCGTGCATCGAACCTAGACTGGCAACTCGTTTCATATATATTATACATATTTCAATGCCATTCTCCCAAATCATCCCACCCTCTCCCTTTCCCACAGAGTCCAAAAGACTGTTCTATACATCAGTGTCTCTTTTGCTGTCTCGTACACAGGGTTATTGTTACCATCTTTCTAAATTCCATATATATGCCTTATGATCCAGCAATCCCACTGCTGGGCATACACACTGAGGAAACCAGAATTGAAAGAGACACGTGTACCCCAATGTTCATCGCAGCACTGTTTATAATAGCCAGGACATGGAAGCAACCTAGATGTCCATCAGCAGATGAATGGATAAGAAAGCTGTGGTACATATACACAATGGAGTATTACTCAGCCATTAAAAAGAATACATTTGAATCAGTTCTAATGAGGTGGATGAAACTGGAGCCTATTATACAGAGTGAAGTAAGCCAGAAAGAAAAACACCAATACAGGATGTATAATTTAAAAAAAAAAAAACTATTTGAACTGATTGTACACTTATATATGCTTTCTTATATGCGAATTGTAAAAACAAAACGTAGAAAAGAAAATCCTCTTCTGATTCCATATTGATCTGATTAAACCTTTTTACAGCCAGACTTTTGACCAGGTTAACTCCCATTTGTGTTCTCCAGTTCTCTAACGTTTGTTCAATTTTAAACTCAGGCATTCACTAAAATAAGACCCCATTCATATACCACTACCTGTGTGCATGCGTGCTCAGTCATGTCCAACTCTTCGTGACTCCATGGACTGTAGCCTGTCAGGCTCCCCTGCCCATGGGATTCTCCAGGCAAGGATACTGGAGTGGGTTGCCACGCCCTCCTCCAGGTGATCTTCCTGACCCAGGGATTGAACTCACATCTCTTGCGTCTCCTGCATTGGCAGGTAGAATCTTTATCACTGCTGCCACCTGGGAAGCACCCATATATACCATTCACCCTACCCCCAAATCCCTTTATCTGAAGGATTTGGGCTGGTTAATGCCTATTTTTTCTTTAGGTTTCAGCCTAAACATAACCATCTCCTAACATTCCAGACTATGCTAAGAGATGTGGCTATGTATTTCCATAGCATCCCCTGCTTTCATAATACAGTATTTATCATCTCTTCCTATGTAATTAATTGCTTAAATTATCTTCCAAGTAATTAAACTACTTCCAAGTAATTAATTGCTTAAATTATCTCTCTCTGCACTAAGCCATAAGCTCTGGGTAGGGGTGTTTATTTTGTTCACCCTGAATTCTCAGTATCGAGGAGCACCAAGCACTCCTTGGTGCATATCTGAAAAGCTGTTTGTCAAATGAATAAGTAGATGAAGAAACTGGCTCCCTTTTGCCTTTTATATTATCAGTTCTAGACCCCTCTTTTGATTTCTTTTCATTCCCTCTTTCACAGTTCTAGTTTGAGCTCTTGTCTCTTCCACTGGCCTTGGAATCAGTTTCCTAACAGATCTCTCTGCCTCTAGTTCCTTGTCTTTCTAACCCAGCATTCACATTGCTACAAAAAACAGCCTCCTAAAATAGCCAATGTAAATCTAGTCAGTTTCTCTGTCTTCAAAATCTTTAATTACTCATTAAATAAATTTAAAACTTATGATATCACCTCTCTGGATCCCTTAGTTCTTTGTTTTCCACATTAAAGTCTCCTTCTTCTATCCCTCTCTATCTTTTCTTCATCTCTTGCTTGCACTGTTGGAAATCTTTTAACTGATGTCTGTCTCCACTGCATTTCCCTTCTGGTGTATCTGTCGCAGACTCAGTAGCATCATCTCCTCTTAAAGTAAATTACATCCATGTATCTTTTCAGTTTAAAAACTTACTGGCCTGCTACTGCCTACAAAATAAATGTGTGTTCTTACCTAGGAACACAAGACCCTCTATAATGTTGTTCTCAAAAAGCGTTTGCACATGTTGTTCCTTATTTTTTCTGGAAGATCCATTTCTCCATTCTTCACCTTGAAATACTCAGTGAAACGGCACTCTGTGACTGTCCTCATCTCAGCCCCCAGGCATGGCTGATTTCCCTGCTTGCTCTCTCTGCTAAGCCATAGCTTAGTTCGTACTTCTGCAAGAATACTTCCACTCTGTATAATTTTTCTCTTTTCATGTTTATTTTTCTTGTTATGACTGTGGATCCTTGAGCGTAACAACAGTGAATTATTATTTTATTTTTAGTCCCTGTACTTAGTACAAAGCTTGGAATAGAGTGGTGATCAATGAATGTCTATTAAATGAATGTACTCATGAGTGATAAATCCACACCCCTTGGTTTCTTCCCATGCTATGCTTTTGCTTCTGTGGTTTACTCAGCCTCGATTGCCCTCCTTCCAGTTCTGTGATTAGTGAAAACTTCCACATTTTAAAGGTCTGGTTTGCCTGATTCCTTTTATGTGACACTCCCCATGCTCTCTTAGAATTAATTATGCCTTCCTATATGTTCTTTTGGTGACTATTACTTATTTATCTATTATTGAACTTAATAAACATAATATTGTAAACTGGCTACATGGCAGGCCTTCTGTATGCTATGGAGGTTATCACAGAGAATGCACTTGGTGGTAAGCATTGAGAAGCTCACAGTCTAATGGAGAGATGTATTTGTAAAAATATAGATACAATTCAATCTGTTAAATGCTGTAATCAAGGTGAGAATAAAATGCCATAATATCAGAGAGCTTGGAGGAATTAATTTGACATGATTCATAGGCAATGATTCATAGTGCTTGAGATTTGAGCTGGTACTTGAAAAAGGCATAGGAGTTTGACAGGCAAATGGGTGGTTGTAAAGCTATTCCAGGCAGAAGAAACAGCCTTTGTAAATGCACAGATTCATGAAGAAGTACTCTGGCAACTGATTCACCCTCTTTTCCTCCACAGTGATCTCCTAAACTCTTTGTCTATACATACAACACTTTTGGATTCTAGCAAACAACTTCTTGGGCTTCTCTGGTAGCTCAGACAGTAATGAATCTCCTTGCAAGGCTGGAGACCCAGGTTTGATCCCTGGGTTGGAAAGATCCCCCGGAGAAGGGAATGGCTACCCGCTCCAGTATTCTTGCCTGGGAAATTTCATGAACAGAGGAGCCTGATGGGCTGTAGTCCATGGGGTCTCAAAGGGTCGGATGCGACTGAGTGACTAACACTATCTTAGTATAGGTTTTTTTAAAAAAATGTTTTAAGTGTTAGTATTGTTCTGAGTGTTTGGCAGAAATGGTATCTTGGAGTGAGTTGTGATTCAAATGAGGCAATCTGCTTTCAGAGCCTAGGCTTATAAAAAGGTTTGGGGGAGAATCCTACACAACAAGTCATCCCAGTTCTGCCTCTTACCACCTGTGTTATCTTGCTCTGTGAGCCTCAAGATGGCAGAGATGGAAAGGGGGTGATGTAGAACTTAATTCTGAAGGTTGTTATAGATATCAAATGAAGTTATACAAGTGTCACCTATTATGACTCAGCCCTAGAAATCACTCAAAGTCACTGCTGCCACATTTTATTCACATTTATTATGAGGCAGTTACATAATCCCACCCTGACTCAAAGGGAGGGGCAGTTTACTGCCTCCTCTGAGGAGTGGCAGCGTTCTCTAGGAACACGTAGGACTGAATATGTTGCCATGACCATTTTAGGAAAATCCAGTCTGCCATATTCGTGAAGATTGCCACGAAATGTTAGCTGCAAGGGATATATTCCCCTTGATTTAACTAGGGTTACAGTACAAAGATGAGCTTCCCAGGTGGCATTAGTGATAAAGAGGAGACATGCAGGAGACATGGGTTTGATCCCTGGGTCAGGAAGATTCCCTGGAGAAGGGCATGGCAACCCACTCCAGTATTCTTGCCTGGAGAATCCCATGGACAGTGGAGCCTGCTGGGCTACAATCCATAGGGTTGCACACAGTTGGACACAACTGAGCAACTTAGCACGCGCAGTGCAAAGACAGTCACACTCATCTTTTACCTCTACACTTCACTATCCACATAATTCAAGTGAAATCTTTATAGCAAAATTTCAGACCCCATTTCATTCCTAAGTCAAATAGAACAATTTAGAACTTTTCTTGTATTCAATATGTTGCCCATATATGTAAAAAAAACTCCATCATTATGAGAGTATTTTCTTCCTTATTCAACTTAGACCACTTGGGTACCTCTCTTGGTGGTACCAATATCCCTGATCCCTTATTCTTCCAATCAGTCCACTTAACCAAACTTCAAACGTAAATGCATCTTACTACTTATATTTTCAGTTCAGTTCAGTTCAGTCGCTCAGTCGTGTCTGACTCTATGCAACCCCATGGACTGGAGCACGTCAGGCCTCCCTGTCCATCACCAACTCCCAGAGTTTACTCAAACTCATGCCCATTGAGTTGGTGATGCCATCCAGCCGTCTCATCCTCTGTCCTCCCCTTGTCCTCCCGCCTTCAATCTTTCCCAGCATCAGGGTCTTTTCAAATGAGAGTGGTGGTGTTTTCTATGAATTGGTCCTCACTGTTTTCTTGTCAAACTGTACATGTTCATTTTGCCCTTGCTTCAACTATAATTAAATATGCTAATAATGCTCATATTTCTGTTGCTATATCTACTTAGAGCTCTCGTTCCTTTGGTCCCAACTTACTATGAAATCTTCTCCAAAATACGGGAGATATCTGAATCTCAACATGGTGTCTAAACTTAACTCATTCTTTGTCTTTCCAAGCTCTTCTTTTAATATTTGCTCCCTGTTAACTATTTCTTCTAATCTAGAAATCTTGGACTTTTTCCTCTCCTGTTTAAAAACTGCTTTCTGCTGTTCACCATGGCCAGGTGATTCTAGTCCTTTGATATCTTACTCTGTCATGTCCACTGTTCTTACTTTAGATCTTCATTATTACTCACCTGGACTCCTTTATCCGCTCCAGCCCTTCCTCATACATTTCACCTGAGTAATCTTTGTAAAATAAAGACCTTATGTCACTCTTCTTAAAAAATCACAGTCCTCATAACCTTCTGAATAAAGCCCAAATTCTTTGTTATTTCTAGTAAGACCCTAATTTTCTAGGCTTTACCTGAATGTCCTCATCTATATATAACTGGTACTTCTGGAATACTCAATGACTTTCTCTCCTTCAAAATGTGCTGATGTGGGACTCCGGGTATTTGTTTAGGCAGATCTCTTTTCACCTTTCCCTGATTTCCCAACAGTCCTCATGACATTTCAACAAATTCTTCTTCCAGGAAAATTTAACTAATCCTGTGACCTGAGTCAGTTGCCCCTGTCTGGCTCCCAGGGAAACCTGTGAAAGTGTTTACCAATCAAAATATCATACTATAATCATATTGTTGGTTTACTTCAGAATAGGGACTGTGTCTCATTATTCTTCTGTCTCTGGTGCCAGTTGCAGTTTCTGTCACAATGTAGCAGCTTGATGAAAGTTTTTTTTTTTTTTAATGAATGCATGAATAAATAGGCTCTTACCTCAAAGATTGTACCTCTTTCCCACTTTAATTAAAACAAATCATTAGTGAACTTTACAGCAAAACTTTTTCTAGTTCTACTTCTTTGCAAATTCTCTTAAAAATAGTTTCTTTAGGTTTCGTATTAGTATCTATTACCATCATAGTATTGCATAGTAAATACCAAAGAAACTCAGTGGCATAAAGCAGTAAGTATTGTTTGCTCATGCATCTGGACTGGCCTCATCAGTTGCTCTACTGGTCTTACTTGGACTTGCTCACACATCTAATGGGTAGCTAGATGTGGAAGAATAAGAAAATAAACCTCAATATGTCAGCTCATTTCAAAGCTCTGCTGACTTTTGTATTGGCTGATGCATGTCATGTGGACTAGGTCCAGACAAGGCATATTATGCCTCCTCTCTTACTATGAAAGAGCACTTCAAAATTATATGGCAAATGGTATAAATATATGGGATGTTTAAGACTTTGGATCACTATTGAAATCTACCACTGGGCCATTCAATCAACACATTCACCAATAACTATTTTTGGCACCAGTAATTGTGCAAAGTATTCTAATAAAACGACATACAAGTTACTTGAAAGAAATGAATGAATCATCCTTTTCCTCTAGGACTTTGCAGTCCTATTCAAAATTTAAGTAAGGAAAAACAATTTATGGCCAAATGTTACAAGTATGAGATGAGAGATATTTCATTATCAAAGAAGGAGTTATCTGTATCAACAGGAATCATTAAAGAAGAATTTGTGGAGGAGAATAAAGAATTGGACTTTGAAATACTGCTAGATTTTGAGAGATGATGAGAAAGGAATTTCATGAAGAATAATTTCCCTTCCTATATGGTATCATTACTTTATCACATAAATTGCTTAGTATTCTTTATCTGGAAATTTACAGACATCATTCCTAAATTGATCTCGATGTGGTGATTGGTGCATTAAAAGGGAATAACAACAGTAAATAATTCATAATCAAATCTCCCTTGAAGACATAAGTAAACATATAAATAACTATAATAAATTAGAAGGGAACACGGTGACTTTGATTTGATTGACAAAACTACCTGATGCTTTGTCTCTAGGGAGACATCATCAGGCATGGTGCAGATTTTCCACTGCAAATTAGAATTCTGTGCACGACTTTGTTCTGAAGCTCAATTAACTTTGAAATTTAAAAATGCTTTAGAGAACCAGGCTTGAGTTGCTGACAAGGAAGGTTATTAGTTTAACTACAGTATTTACAAACTATGTGGAAAGACCGAGATAAACCAAAAATGAAACCAAGTTTTCAAGAAACAACAAATGTATAAGAAGATATAACAAAACTCAAATATTCTGTGGGATATTTAATTATTTTTAATTTTTGTTATTTTATGTATAGCTTTCTTTACCATTTCTATAGCTTTCTGGCTTTTAATACTTGATAAACAAAATATTCAGAGTCTTGCTAGGCATACTTTGGTCAACAAAAGTGTATTTATTTCTGCCCATTTCTATTTATTCTGTTTACAAAAGAGATAAATGGAAATGTATTTTCATACCAAGCTATAAATTTTGTAAAACAAGCCACACTGAACAATTTAAAATGAGCATTTAATTTCTATCTCCCCACTCTACCACACCTATCAAATGTACTGCCATACCCTCATCTCTTTTTCACTTCTTCCCTTCTCCCCTAGGAGGCCAGCCTTTTTATAACTGTGGTTGAAATCACATAGAATCTAATGTTTACCTTTTTGTCTGTTCCCTCGGCACCTGAAGATGGTGCCAAAACTGCTACATTAATTTAAATGGCACACTCCTTTTAGAAGCAGTAACTTCTATTCATTTATTCAGAGAAGTTATTAATGGAACAACAATAAAGTTCATTCAGTTTTTGACAAGTGTTTCTCCTGGGGGAAAGGTGAAGAAACACACACACACACACACATACACACACACACACAAGGGCTGGTTCATTTTTAGAATTTGTTTACAAGGTTACAGCACACTCCTATTTATCTGTCTAAGAATGCATTGCTTAGAGTGTTGTTTCATGAGTATTCATCTCATTTATAAGTAATGATCTGGAACATGACCTCTTGGTAGCATAAAATGCTGTGGATTCAGAGGTGGTAGCTAAGAGTCGGACATGACTGAGTGACTTCACTTTACTTTTTCACTTTCATGCATTGGAGAAGGAAATGGCAACCCACTTGTGTTCTTGCCTGGAGAATCCCACGGATGGGGAGCCTGGTGGGCTGCCATCTATGGGGTTGCACAGAGTCGGACACGACTGAAGTGACTTAGCAGCAGCAGCAGAAAGACTTTGGACAAAGTCTGTAGCCTCTGGATTGTAGTTAATTTCTGTCTCATTGTAAACTTCATTTAACATGACTCTTACATTCTTTGGATCTCAGGTTTTTTCTTAAAAAAAAAAAAAGATAGTAAATAGTACTCTGTTTTGTTCACAAGGATGTATCAAGGAATAAATGGGACAGACAGTACATATAGAAAAGCATTTTGTTTTTATTCATTTTAACATGTTCCAATGGCAATCTTGACCATATTGCAGAGAGAACAATATAAATAAATTCTGTGTATCCATCCTTAGCTTTAGTAGCTATCAATTCATGACCAATTTGAATTTTATGTACCCATTCACTTTTCACAGTTATTTTTAAACAAATTCTCCGTATTTCATTTTTTGCTTGTAAGTATGTTATTTTTTTACTTTAAAAACTAAGGTCTCATAAAAAAGAACTGCCATTATCACAAGTAAAAATAATGAAAAAGTGATTAATACGTCAAGTAATCAGTGAGTGCTCAAACTTCTTCTGATAATTTTTTTGTTATGCTTTATTTGAATCAAGATCCAATAAAGTCTGATTAGTCCATATATTACAATTAAATATTTTAAACTGTAAATCTCTTTTTTCCACTCTGCATTTTATTTGTTGGAGAAACTGAGTCATTCGTCACACAGAATTGCTTTCTCAGGAGGTTAAAATGTTACCTTGTGTTTTGTATTTCTTATATATTATAGCTCTTTTAGAGCCTTAGTAGAATAGGTTACACTTTTTTCATGTTCCAAACTGTATTCCTAATGTTATAAAGGTACTTCAAAAGCGAACAGTGATCTCCCCCAACAAAGAACTGTTTCCTACAATTTCTATTAAATCTTTCAACTAGCACAAAACCATATGACACACAAAACAGGAACACACCTCATAAGGCTCTGAAGCATACATGCCTATGTGTTTCTTTTATGACAAAGAAAGAATTACTGGGTTGCATTCATTGGTGGCTCAGACAGTAAAGCGTCTGCCTGCAACGTGGGAGACCCGGGTTCAATTCCTGGGTCGGGAAGGTCCCCTGGAGAAGGAAATGGCAATCCACTCCAGCACTCTTGCCTGGGAAATCCCATGGTTGGAGGAGTCTGATAGGCTACAGTCCATGGGGTCGCAAAGAGTCAGACATGACTGAGCGACTTCACTATTCATTGCTGCCACCTCACTCCTGCTCTGTCCACCACACAAATGTTCAGAGGTATGATGAACAGTTACACCATTTCCTCTCTGTCCTTGTTCCTTCATTCTTCTTAATTATCTTTTTAAGACAAAAATCTTAGTTGTCTTTTACCATTTTATTTGATCCACTTGTTATTGTATTACATATATGTAAAGTATAAAGCCTAGTGATAAACAGTGAATCAACTATTCAGTGTATCACCCAGAACACTGTGATTATAGTCTTGGTACTCCGAGCCTATTCATCTCCCTGCCTCCTTCCTCACATGGAAACATTATTTCCTTGCTTAATAAATATTAGTTTTATTATCTAAATATGCATTCATAAGCATTATTTAGTCTTACTTTTTTGAGCTTTATTAATATAGTATCAGTTCAGTCAGTTCAGTTCAGTTCAGTCACTCAGTCATGTACAACTCTTTGCAACCCCATGAATCGCAGCACGCCAGGCCTCCCTGTCCATCACCAACTCCTGGAGTTCACCCAAACCCATGTCCATCGAGTCAGTGATGCCATCCAGCCATCTCATCCTCTGTTGTCCCCTTCTCCTCCTGCCCCCAATCCCTCCCAGCATCAGAGACTTTTCCAATGAGTCAACTCTTCGCATGAGGTGGCCAAAGTACTGGAGTTTCAGCTTTAGCATCATTTCTTCCAAAGAAATCCCAGGACTGATCTCCTTTAGAATGGACTGGTTGGATCTCTTTGCAGTCCATGGGACTCACAAGAGTCTTCTCCAACACCACAGTTCAAAAGCATCAATTCTTCGGCGCTCAGCTTTCTTGACAGTCCAACTCTCACATCCATACATGACTACTGGAAAAACCATAGCCTTGACTAGATGGACCTTTGTTGGCAAAGTAATGACTCTGCTTTTTAATATGCCATCTAGGCTGGTCAAAACTTTCCTTCTAAGGAGTAAGCGTCTTTTAATGTCATGGCTGCAATCACCATCTGCAGTGATTTTGGAGTCCATAAAAATAAAGTCTGACACTGTTTCCACTGTTTCACCATCTATTTCCCATGAAGTGATGGGACCAGATGCCATAATCTTCATTTTCTGAATGTTGAGCTTTAAGCCAACTTTTTATACTATATAACAATTACTTAGAACTGAATTTATTTATTCAAACTATGGTCTTAGCTTTCATCCATGTAGTTGTCTAATTATTTTTCCCTGCTGTATATATTGTAATTTATCCATTTATTTATCTATTTTTCTATCACTGGATATTTGGGTTGTTGTTTCCAGAGTTTTATGACTTCACACAGTGCTACTGAGGACATTGTATACTTGTCTCCTGGTGCATATGCCCCAGGGTATCTGGGGATTATGCATAGGTGTGGACTTGATGTATCATAACGTGCATACTTTCAGCTTTACAAAGCAAGATGAAAGCATTTCCAAAGCAGCTGACCATTTTATACTACTATCAACAGTATGCAAGAGTACGCATAACCAAATGTATCTTATTGATCAGTAACATCATCAGGGGCTTCCCAGGTAGCTGTGTTGGTAAAGAACCTCCCTCCAACCCAGGAGACACAAGGAATGTGGATTCAACACTTGGATCAGGGATTCCCTAGAGAAGGAAACGGCAACCCACTCCATTATTCTTGCCTGGAAAATACTACAGACAGAAGAGCCTGGCGGGCTACAGTTCATGGGATCACCAAGAGTTGGACATGAATGAGCACACACAACAACAACAACATCAGTGTTTGGAATAACCAGAACTCAGATTTTTGAGAAACTAGTTATAAAAAGGTCTCTCACTATGGACTTACCAGACAGGGTGATCCAATGATGATATTGCACTTTACTTTGCGTGTAGGCATTGGCCACACATATTTAAACTTCTCTGAAATTCTGGTCCTTTGTTTGTTGTTGTTTAGTTGCTCGGTCATGTCTGATTCTTTTGTAACTCCATGGACTCTAGCCCGCCGGGCTCCTCTGCCCATATGATTTTCCAGGCAAGAATCCTGGAGTGGGTTGCAATTTCTTTCTCCAGGGGATCTTCCTGACCCAGGGATCAAACCCACATCTCCTGCATTGGCAAGCAGATTCTTTGCCACTGAGCCACCTGGGAAGCCCAAATAGGTATGTAAGTGAAAGTGAAGTCGCTCGGTTGTGTCTGACTGTGACCCCATGGACTGTAGCCTACCAGGTTCCTCCATCCATGGGATTTTCTAGGCAAGAATACTGGAGTACGTTGCCATTTCCTTCTCCAGGACATCTTCCCGATCCAGGGATTGAACCCGGGTCTCCTGCATTGTAGGCAGACGCTTTACTGTCTGAGCCACCAATAGGAATGTAGGTATTTATTAATTCTTATTTGGTTCCATTGATCTCTTTATCACTATTCCAGTATCATACTTTCCTAAATACTTGAAGTTTATAATAATTCTTGAAATCTTGGAGAGATTCGCCTCATTAATGTTTTTTCAAAAATGTTTTGGCTATGTTTGTTTTGTCCCTCTGCTTTTCCAACAAAATTTTGATGTCAAATTCTTTTAAAAAATTATTTTTGGTTTTTTATTTAAATTACATACATTCTATAGGTATATTTGGAGAAATTGAAATCTTTATGATATTAGGGTTTTTTTTTTTAATTTGTAAGCATCTCTCCATTTATTAGGTCTTCACTAAGAACTTTCATTAAATTTTTACTTATCTCCACAAATGGTTTTAAAATCTTGTTTATTCCTTCCCAATCAAGGAGTACATTTTGTTGCTATAGTACATGGTATCCTTTGAAAATTATCAGTTTGTTTCTGAGGTAAAGTATTGAAATTGATTATTTCTGAATTATCCTGTATCCTGACACTTCACTGTACTTTAATAATTTAGTTTCTTTTGGATAGTCAGTGTAGACAGTTATGTCTTCTGCCAATAATGACAGGTTTATTTCTACTTTTCCAATTCTTAGGCATTGAGTTTCCTCTTCCTATCTGTTTACTCTACCCGAGATCTATTAATTTGGTGCTGGATGAACTACTGATTGCATCTAATTTTTTAAAAATATTGTTTATTTTTTAAATTAGATTTTAAACCTTTATTTAGAGAAGTTTTAGATTCATGGCAAAATTAAGAGGAAGATACAGAGGTTATCATATCCATATGTAGGTGGATAACCTTACCCATTGACAACACCCTCCTCACCCAGAGCAATACTTTTGCTATAATTGATGAAACTATGTCAACACATCGTTAACCAGAGGTCATAGTTTAATTAGTTACATCTAGATGTTGTACATTTTCTAGTTTGGGAAAATGTATAATGACATGGATCCACCATTATAATTCCATACAGAGTAGTTTCACTGATCTAAAAATCCTCTGTGCTCCACCTATTCCTCCTTCCCTCTGCCCATTTCCTGGCAAACACTGACCATTTCAGTGTCTCCATACTTTTGCTCTTTCCAAAGTCTCACATAGTTGGAATCATGCAACATGCAGCCTTTCACATGGGCTTCTTTCGCTTAGCAATATGCACTTGTTTCCTGCATGTCTTTTCATGGCTTGTTAGCTTTTTTTTTTTTTTTAGTACTGAATAGTACCCCATTGTCTGCATGTATCTTAGTTTACTTACCCATTTACTTACTGAAGCACATATTGATTGCTTCAAAATTTTAACAAGTATCAATAAAACTGCCAGAAACATGCACAGGATGACTTTTGTATGGACATAAGTTTTCAGCTTCTTTGGGTAAATACCAGAGTGTGATCATGATATTGCCTGGTATGAGTATGTCTAGTTTCATAAAAAAGAGGCTGCCCAATTGTCTCCCAAAGTGTCTGTACTATTTTGCCTTCCCACCAGAATGGGTGTTGCTGTTGTTCTGTGTCCTTGCCAACATTTGTTGTTGTCATGTTGTGTGTTTTGGTCACTCATCATAGGTGTGTAGTGGTATTTCATTGTTTTCATTTGCATTTCCCTGACAAAAGATGATGTGACGCACCTTTTCTTATGCCCATTTGCCATCTGTGTATCTTCCTTGGTGAGATGTTTGTTAAGGTGTTTGGCCCATTTTTCTTCTCTCTTATTTGTGATAGAATGGCTCGTGGGGGCTGTGGTTGGGTATTTCCCTTCCGGGTAGTTAGGTTAGGATAGTACCTAAGCAAAGTTATGTTCTGATAGTTTCTCATGAGGGCAGGTCTTGCTAAGAACATAGTGCTCTGGAGTTTTTCAAAACGGTTTCTTTTGTCCTTCTCCTGCCTGAGTCAGAGGAGATTTTTATCTAATATTTACTATGGAAATCTGGTTGACCACCAGGAGATAGATCTAACAATATTCTAGGGCCCCACTGCAGTTTATAATCAGAGTTGTTGATACTGAGCCTATGCAGACTGTCGATTACACTTCAGGTTTGCCTTGCTCTGGCACTGGTTTCAGGACCAGTTTCTGGCTTGTGGTCTCTGCTCAGGTAAGCTCTGACTCCCTGTCTATACCAGTCTCTCTGTTCACTACTATAAGCAGTGGTTTGCCCTGAGTCCTCTCTTCTCTTACACATCAAAGGAGAATTGATGATTCCTTTAGTATGCTCACCTTTTTACTTGTGGATAGGGCAGGGTGGTGACTTCCGAGTTTGTTACATGCAGAGCTAAAGAATTATGTCTATATTTTAGGATATGCTTCTAAAATTCTCACACTAAAAATGATATTGGCTTTAAGCTCTTCAGAGGAAGCATTTTAAGAAGTTATGTTGAAGTCCTAGTTTGCTAAGTGTAGTCTTTTTTTTTTTTTGTCATGAATGAATGTTGATTGTCATTAAAATTTTGCATATATGAGAATGAAAATAGATGTTTTCTACTAATATTGTTGTTTAGTCACTAAGTTGTGTCCAACTCTTTGCGACCCCATGGATTGCAGTGAGTCAGGCTTCCCTGTCCTTCACTATCTCCTGGGGTTTGCTCAAACTCATGTCCATTGAATCAGTGATGCCATCCAGCCATCTCATCCTTTGTTGCCCTCTTCTCCTCCTGCATTCAATATTTCCCAGCATCAAGGTCTTCTCAATAGGTCAACCCTTTGCATCAGGTGGTCAAAGTATTGGAGCTTCAATTTCAGCATCAGTCCTTCCAATGGTTATTCAAGGTTGATTTCCTTTAGAATTGACTGGTTTGATGTCCTTACAGTCCAAGGGACTCTCAAGAGTCTTCTCCAGCACCACAGTTTGAAAGCATCAATTCTTCCATGCTCAGCCTACTTTATGGCCCAAAATCCATACATGATTACTGGAAAAACTATAGCTTTGACCAGACAGTAAAGTAATGCCTCTGCTTTTTAATATGCTCTCTAGGTTTGTCATAGTTTTTCTTCCAAGGAACAGGCATCGTTTAATTTTGTGGCTGCAGCCACCATTTCCAGTGATTTTGAAGCCCAAAAAGTCTGTCAATGTTTCCAATTTTTCCCCTTCTATTTGTCATTAAGTGATGGAACCAGGTGCCATGATTTTAGTTTTGTGAATGTTGGTTTTTAAGCCAGCTTTTCCACTCTTCTCTTTAACACTTATCAAGAGGTTCTTTAGTTACTCTTCACTTTTTGCCATTAGGGTGATATCATCTGCATATGTGAGGTTGTTATTGATATTTCTCCCAGCAGTCTTGAATTCAGCTTGTGATTCATCAAGCTAAACATTTCACATAATGTTCTCTGCACAGAAGTTAAATAAGCAGGGTGACAGTATATAGCCTTGATACATTTATTTCCCAATTTTGAACCAGTCTGTAGTTCCATGCCTGGTTCTAACTGTTGCTTCTTGACCTGCATATAGGCTTCTCAGGAGACAGGTAAGGTGAACTGGTATTCCCATCTCTTTAAGGATTTTTCCAGTTTGTTGTGATCCATCTGACCAGTCAAAGGCTATAGTATAGTCAATGAAGCAGAAGTAGATATTTTTCTGGAATTCTCTTGCTTTCTCTATGATGCAGTGAATGTTGGCAATTTGATCTCTGGTTCCTCTGCCTTTTCTAAATCCAGCTTGTAGAACTGGAAGTTCTTGGTTCACATACCTAGGTTGAAGCCTAGGTTGAAGGATTTTGAACATTACCTTGCTAGCAGGTGAAATGAGTACAATTGTATGGTAGCTTGAACATTTTTTTGGCATTGCCCTTCATTGGGATTGGAATGAGAACTGACCTTTTCCAGTCCTGTGGTCACTGATGAGTTTTTCAAATTTGCTGGCATATTGAGTACAATACTTTCACAGCATCGTAATTTAGGATTTTAAATAGTTCAGCTGGAATTCTATCACCTCCATGAGCTTTGTTTGTAATAATGCTTCTTAAGGCCCATTTGACTTCATACTCCAGGATGTCTGGTTCTAGATGAGTGACCACACCATCGGGGTTATCGGGGTCATTAAGACATTTCTGATACAGTTCTTCTGTGTATTCTTGCCACCTCTTGTTAATCTCTTCAATTTCTGTTAGTTCCTTACAGTTTCTATTCTTTATTGTGCCCATTTTTACATAAAATATTCCCTTAGTGTCTCTAATTTTCTTAAAGATATCTCTATTAATAATATCAGTAATATATTATTGAAATAAATCCTACCTGGTTCATGATTTTTTTTTTTGGTATACCACTATATTTGGTTAACATTTTGTTTGGAATCTTTCCTTTAGGGTTCACAAATAATACTAGCTAGCCTTTTCATTTCTAATTCTGCTGTTGTCTTATTTTTTTTTTTAATTTTATTTTTTAACTTTACAATATTGTATTGGTTTTGCCATATATCAAAATGAATCTGCCACAGGTATACATGTGTTCCCCATCCTGAACCCTCCTCCCTCCTCTCTCCTCATACCATCCCTCTGGGTCGTCCCAGTGCACCAGTCCCAAGCATCTAGTATCGTGCATCGAACTTGGACTGGTGACTCGTTTCATATATGATATTATACATGTTTCAATGCCATGCTCCCAAATCATCCCACCCTCACCCTCTCCCACGGAATTGTTATCTTATTTTGATATCAAGGATATGCTGATCTCATGGCATGAGTTGGGAGTTTCTCCTTCCATATTTTCTGAAAAAGTAAACTTAAAATTGGAACTACCAGTTCCTTGAAGGTTTGGCATAATTTACTGCTAATCCTGGATGACTAGTTTTTTCTTTATGTGAATTAACATTTAATTTAATTGACTAATAAAATAATCTTAGTTGGTTTTTAGAAGTAACATTTTACTAGGAAATTTTCATTTCATCTAAATATCTCAAATTATTATCATACAAATTGTTTAGAACACTACTAACTTTTTAATTACATATTTAACCCCTTTTATGTTCCTAAAATTGTTTATTAGTATCTCCTCTCCTTGGTAAAATTTTTTAGGTTTGTCCATTAGTCTTTCAACTATTATTCTTTGCACTAGTGAAATATAATGAATGTGATGGTAGAAGTGGGCTTACCAGGGTATAGGCAATAAGTAGGTGCATTATCTGTAGAGAAATAAAACTGAAGTAAGGTTAACTAAAAGTTGACATGCTCTTTATTATCATCATGCACTAGTAATTCTAAATATTTACCAATGATACACCCCCAGTGAAAACTGTTTTATATCCTAGTTCAGTTAAGTTGTTCAGTTGTGTCCGACTCTTAGCAACCCCATGGACTGCAGAATGCCAGGCCTCCCTGTCCATCACCAACTCCCAGAGTTTACTCAAACTCATGTCCATTAAGTTGGCAATGCCATCCAGCCATCTCATCTTCTGTCATCCCCTTCTCCTCCTGCCCTCAATCTTTCCCAGCATCAGGGTCTTTTCAAACGAATCAGCTCTTTGCATCAGGTGGCCAGAGTATTTGAGTTTCAGCTTTAGCATCAGTCCTTCCAATGAATATTCAGGACTGATTTCCCTTAGGATGGAATGGTTGGATCTCCTTGCAGTCCAAGGGAATCTCAAGAGTCTTCTCCAACACCACAGTTCAAAAGCATCAATTCTTTGGAGCTCAGTTTCTTTATAGTCCAACTCTCACATCCATACATGACTATTGGAAAAATCATAGCTTTGACTAGACGGACCTTTGTTGGCAAAGTAATGTCTCTGCTTTTTAATATGATGTCTAGGTTGGTCATAGCTTTTCTTCCAAGGAGCAAGTGTCTTTTAAATTCATGGCTGCAGTCACCATCTGCAGTGATTTTGGAGCTCCCCAAAATAAAGTCTGTCGCTATTTCCATTGTTTCCCCACCTATTTGCCATGAAGTGATGGGACCAAATGCCATGATCTTAGATTTCTGAATGTTGAATTTTAAGCCAACTTTTTCCACTCTCCTTTTTCACTTTCATCAAGAGGCTCTTTAGTTCTTTGCTTTCTGCCATAAGGGTGGTATCATCTGCATATCTCAATTTATTGATATTTCTCCTGGAAATCTTGATTCCAGCTTATGCTTCATTCAGCCCAACGTTTCTCATGATGTACTCTGCATATAAGTTAAATAAGCAGGGTGATAATATATAGCCTTGATGTACTCCATTCCCAATTTTGAGCCAATCCATTGTTTCATGTCTGGTTCTGACTGTTGCTTCTTGACCTGCATACAGGTTTCTCAGGAGGCAGGTAAGGTGTTCTGGTATTCCCATCTCTTGAAGAATTTTCCACAGTTTGTTGTGGTCTACAGAATCAAAGGCTGATCCACAAAGTCAAAGGCTTTGTAGTAGTCAGTAAAGCAGAAGTAGATGTTATTCTGGAACTCTCTTGCTTTTTCCATGATCCAACAGATGTTGGCAATTTGATCTCTGGTTCCTCTGCCTTTTCTAAATCCAGCTTGAACATCTGGAAGTTCACGGTTCACGTACTGTTGAAGCCTGGCTTGGAGAATTTTGAGCATTACTTTACTAGCATGTGATATGAGTGCAATTGTGCATTAGTTTGAGCATTCTTTGGCATTGCCTTTCTTTGGGATTTGAATGAAAATGACCTTTTCCAGTCCTGTGGCCACTGCTGAGTTTTCCAAATTTGTTGGCATATTGAGTGCAGAACTTTCACAGCATCATCTTTTAGGATTTGAAGTAGCTCAACTGGAATTTGATATGCTAAGACTGAAGTAATTTTTGTCGTGGCTGCTGAGTTTTGAAAAAAAGAAAATGTAAATTTTCAATTACTGTATACTTATTTGGAGGAGGAAATGGCAAACCACTCCAGTATTCTTGCCCTGAGAAGTCCATGAACAATATGAAAAGGCAAAACATTACGACACCAGAAATGAGCCACCCCCCAGGTCAGAAGGTGTTCAAAATGCTACTGGGCAAGAGCAGAGAAGTAGCACCAGAAAGACAAAAAAACGGGGTCAAAGCAGAAGTGACTCTCAGTTGTGGATGCATCTGGTGGTGAAAGTAAAGTCTGATGCTGTAAAGAAAAATATTGCATAGGAACATGCACGACAAAGGACAGAAATTAAGAAGAGATGACGAGAATGCACAGAAGAATTATACATAAAATTATACATAAAAGGTTTTAATAACCATGACGGTACAGTCACTCATCTAGAACCAGACATCCAGGAGTATGAAGTAAATGAGCCTTAGGAGGCATTATTACAAACAGAGCTCATGGAGGTGATGGAATTCCAGCTGAGCTATTTAAAATCCTAAATGATGATGCTGTGAAAGTATTGTACTCAATATGCCAGCAAATTTGAAAAAGCTCATCAATGACCACAGGACTGGAAAAGGTCAGTTCTCATCCCAATCCCAATGAAGGGCAATGCCAAAAAATGTTCAAGCTACCATACAATTGCACTCATTTCACCTGCTAACAATGTAATGTTCAAAATCCTTCAAACCTAGGCTTCAGCAGTATGTGAACCAAGAACTTCCAGTTCTACAAGCTGGATTTAGAAAAGGTAGAGGAACCAGAGAGTAAAGTGCCAACATTCATTGGATCATAGAGAAAGCAAGAGAATTCCAGAAAAAATATCTACTTCTGCTTGATTTACTATGCTAAAGCCATTGACTGTGTGGACCACAGCAAATTGTGAAAATTCTTAGAGATGGGAATACCAGTCTACCTTACTTATCTCCTGAGAAGCCTATATGCAGGTCAAGAAGCAACAGTTTGAACCAGACATGAAACTACAACAGACTGGTTTAAAATTGTGAAAGAAGTGTGTCAAGGCTGTACATTGTTACCCTGCTTATTTAACTTCTATGAAGAGTTCATCATGCAAAAAGCTGGACTGGATGAATCAAAAGCTGGAGTCAAAAGGGCCGGGTGAAATATCGACAACCTCAGATATGCATATGTCACCACTCTACTGGCAGAAAGTGAGGAGGAACTAAAAAGCCTGTTGATGAGGGTGATAGAGGAGAGTGAAAAAGCTGTCTTGAAACTTAACATTCACAAAACTAAGATCATGGCATCTGGTCCCATCACCTCATAGCACATAGAAAGGGAAAAAGTGGAAACATTGATGTATTTTATTTTCTTGAGCTCCAAAATCACTGGGAATGGTGACTGCAGGCATGAAATTAACTATCACTTGCTCCTTGGAAGAAAAGCTGTGACAAACCTATACAGCGTATTCAAAAGCAGAGACATTACTTTGCCCACAGAGCTCCATCTAGTCAAATCTATGGTTTTTCCAGTAGTTATGTATGGATGTGAGAGTTGGATCCTAAAGAAGGCTGACAGTGAAGAATTGATGCTTTCAAACTGTGGTGCTGGAGAAGACTCTTAAGAGCCGATTGGGTTGCAAGGATATGAAACCAATCAATCCTAAGGGAAATCAACCCTGAATAATCATTGAAGGACTGATGCCAAAGCTGAAGCTCCAATACTTTGGACACTTGATGAGAAGAACCAACTCATTGAAAAAGACTGACGCTGGGAAAGATTGAGGGCAGGAGAAAAGGGGATGGCAGAGGATGAAATGGTTGGATAGCATCACTAACTCAATGGACATGAGTCTGAGCAAACTCCAGGATATAGTGAAGGACTGGGAAGTCTGGCACACTACAGTCCATGGGCTTGCAAAGAGTCTGACAGGACTTAGCAAGTAAACAACAAATGTACTTATTTGTGTTATTAAACATAATATTCACCCTGGAAGTTAATTAGAGAATATCCAACTACTGAGTCTATCTACCTTTGCCCTTTTCAGACTCAGTTTTAAGCATTGTTTTAGACAGTAAATTTATAATGACTTAAAATTGGTATTATTTCAGATAGTCTGTGTCTCCAATTGCTGTGGTTTTACATGTTCCTCTATTTATACCCTGGCGGCTCAGCAGCAAAAAATCTGTCTGCCAGTGCAGAAGACACTGGTTCCATCCCTGGTTCAGTAACATCCCCTGGAGAGGGAAATGGTAACCCACTCCAGTATTCTTGCTTGGGTAATCTCATAGACAGAAGCGCCTGGCAGGCTATACTTCATGGTGTCACAAGAGTCGGACACGTTTAGTTTAGTCTTAGTGACTAAACCACCTCCATGTTTATACAGTAGATTAAAAATAAACAATGATAACAAGACATAGATCTCAATTTACTTCATTTCTTTCATTCTAGATTACACTTGGAGCTTTTAAGTTTTTCTGATTTTTTTCATTTTGTTAATATAATCAATATATCACTGTACACTATTCAGTTGTACAACATAAGGGTTTGACTTATATATGTTGTGAAATGATTACCACAATAGGTTTACTTAACATCTATCATCTCATTTAGATATAATGGGAAGACATGGGGACGAAAAGAAAAACTATTTCCTCCTTGTAATGAGAACTCTTAGATTTACTCTTAACAACTTTCATATACATCATTCATCAGTGTTAGCTATAGGCATTATGTTATACATTACATTTACAGTACTTATTTATCTTATAACTGGAGGTTTGTACTTTTTAATTTTTTTATTTTACATTGAAGTATAATTATTTACAATGTTGTGTTAGTTTCAGATGTATAGCAAAGTGACTCAGTTATACATATATCTCTTCTTTTTCAGATTGTTTTCCCATATAGATTATTACAGAATATTGAGTCGAGTTCCCTGTGCTATACGTAGGTCCTTATTGATTTTCTATTTTACATATAGTCATGTGTATATGTTCATCCCAACCTCCTAATTTATCCCTAGCCCACTTTTCCCCTTCAGTAATCATAAATATTTTTCTAAGTCTGTGAGTCTGTCTCTGTTTTGTAAATAAGTTAATTTATATCATTTCTAAAAAATTCAATATATGAGTGATATTATGTGATATTTGTCTTTGTCTCACTTCACTTAGCATGATAATCTCTAGATCCATCTATGTTGTGAAAATGGCATTATTTCATTCTTTTTTATGGCTAAGTAATATTCCATTGTATATATACATATATATAGACACACTGTATATATACATACACACACACACACTATATATATTTATATTTATATACACCACATCTTCTTTATCCATTCCTCTATTAGTGGACATTTACTTTGCTTTCATGTCTTGGCAATTGTAAGTAGTGCTGCAGTGAACATTGAAGTGCATGTATATTTTCGAATTATGGAGTGGGATTACTGGATCACAAAATAGCTCTATATTTTGTTTTTTAAGCAATCTCCATAGTGTTCTCCATAGTGGTTATACCAATTTACATTCCTGCCAACAGTGTAGGAGGGTTACCATTTCTCCACATCTTCTCTAGGATTCATTGTAGACTTTTTGATGATGGCCATTCTGAGTTGTGTGAGGTGACACTTCATTGTAGTTTTGATTTGCATTTCTCTAAGAATTAGTGATGTTGAGGATCTTTTCATGTGCCTTTTGGCCATCTGTATGTCTTCTTTGGAGAAATATCTATTTAGATCTTCTGCTTATATATATATATTTTTTCTGATACTGAGCTTCATGCTGCTGTTGCTGCTGCTAAGTCGCTTCAGTCGTGTCTGACTCTGTGCGACCCCATAGACGGCAGCCCACCAGGCTCCTCCATCCATGGGATTTTCCAGGCAAGAGTACGGGAGTGGGCTGCCATTGCCTTCTCCAAAGCTTCATGAGTCACTATTTTAGAGATTAACCCCTTATTGGTTGCTTCATTTGCAAATATTTTCTACCATTCTGTGGGTTTTCTTTTCATTTTGTTGATGATTTCCTTTTCTGGGTAGAAGGTTTTAAGTTTAATTAGGTCCCACTTCTTCATTTTTGTTGTCATTACTCTGGAAGATAGATCAAAAAAGATATTGCTGTGATTTATGTCAAAGAATTACCTTCTTCTGTTTTCCTCTAAGAGTTTTATAGCATCCAGTCTTACATTTAGGTCTAATCCATTTTTAGCTTATTTTTGTGTATGGTACTAGAGAATATTCTTTTGTTTTTAAATTTTATTTTATTTTTAAACTTTACAAACTGTATTAGTTTTGCCAAATATCAAAATGAATCTGCCATAGGTATACATGTTCTTTTTCATATGTCTGTTCAGTTTTCCCAGCACCATTTATTGAAGAGACTCTTTTCTACTGTACATCTTTGCCTCCTTTGTCATGGATTAATTGACCATAGGTGTGTGAGTTTATTTCTGGGCTTTCTATACTGTTCCACTGACCTACATTTCTGTTCTTGTGCCATCATCATACTATTTTGATGACTGTAGCTTTGTAGTATAGTCTGAAGTCAGGGCTATGATTTCTTCAGCTCCATTTTTCTTTCTCAGGATTGCTTTGGCTATTTGAAGTCTTGCATATTTCCATACAAATTAAAACAAAACAAAACAAAACACAAATTTGTTCAACTCTTGTGAAAAATGCTGTTGGTAATTTGATAGGGATTGCATTGAATCTATAGATTGCATTTGGCAGTAGTCATTTTGACAATACTGATTCTTCCAATCCAAGAACACGGTATATCTGTCCATCTAGTAGTGTGTCATCTATGATTTATCAGCATCATATATTTGTTTAAAACTTTGAATAGTTAAAAAGATTCTAAAGTAGTTCAAATGATATTACATTGTTAAATGCAAAGTTTTCCTTCAAATATGAAATGTGATATGAAATTTGAATGCTATCACTAAAATAAAAATTTATTAATTTTTATTAATTGCTTGTACTAAAATCCTTTGTTTTTTTTGGGGGGAGGGGCGGGCTCCAAAATCACTGCAGATGGTGATTGCAGCCATGAAATTAAAAGACAGTTACTCCTTGGAAGAACAGTTAGACCAACCTAGACAGCATATTAAAAAGCAGAGACATTACTTTGTCAACAAAGGACCGTCTAGTCAAGGCTATGGTTTTTCCAGTAGTCATGTATGGATGTCAGAGTTGGACTATAAAGAAAGCTGAGCACCGAAGAATTGATCCTTTTGAACTGTGGTGTTGGAGAAGACTCTTGAGAGTCCCTTGGACTGCAAGGATATCCAACCAGTCCATCCTAAAGGAGATCAGTCCTGGGTATTCATTGGAAGGACTGATGTTGAAGCTGAAACTCCAATACTTTGGCCACCTGATGCGAAGAGCTGACTCATTTGAAAAGACCTTGATGCTGAGAAAGATTGAGGGCAGGAGGAGAAGGGGACAACAGAGGATGAGATGGTTGGATGGCATCACCAACTCAATGGACATGGGGATTGGGTGGACTCTGGGAGTTGGTAATGGACAGGGAGGCCTGGTGTTTTGCGGTTCATGGGGTTGCAAAGAGTTGGACATGACTGAGTGACTGAACTGACTGAAAGTCCTTTGTTATTAACTCTAAACTTATTATTTATTATATAGATGCAAGTGTTTCTTTTCTTTTTTCAAAACAAAATATGTTAATGCAATTTAAAAACTATACCATTATTTATATCCTTTTGCTATTGATATTTATTTTTAAGAAATTTTCTGCTGGTGTGACTGTATATATAATAGAAAAAAATATTTACTGTGTGTCTTTTCTGGCCATTATTCATTACTTCATTTCATGATTATTACTGAATTTTTTCATAGAGAGGAAAGGGATGTTAACAAGGAAGTTCTGGTCCAAATGTCAAACATGCTATGTTCACTACTACTGTGTAGGTCCTCTCTAATTGTATCTTAGTTTCTGTATTTTGAGGATATTTGTTTTTTATCTTCATCAACACTTTCTCCAGCTCTTTGGATTTATTTTGTGGTTCTTTTTCTAACTTTTTAAGTCATATTCTGAAGAAAAACTTTTTAATTTTTAGACAAAATTTTAGTGTTGCAATTTAACAGGTTTCTTTTCCTTCAGTGAAGACTTTAGTAGCCTTGATGACACCATTTTCTATCATTCATAATTATCTTCTCTAACTATTTTATTACACTGTCATATGTTCACTATTTACTTACCAAATGCTTACCACATACATACCAATGTACTAAGTGATGTGTGTGCTACAAAGATCCAGGAGGACGTAAGTCCTACTCTTAAAGATACTGTATTCATTGTTAGCAGTTACAGTGTCCAGGGTCTTCCTGGCACTGCTCCTTGTCTCTGCCCTGCTGTCACAAAGTGTGGTAGATTCAGGTGGCTGATCAGAAGTATAGGTAATGATGAGCACTGGAACTGAGACTGGATTTGGATTCATAGGAATTATACTTGTTTTATCCACCATATTATAATCATCCACCAGTTACACTGCTGACCTTGCCATGGCTCCATTTCCTCTACTTCACATTCCATAAACCTGTGAATCTAGTTCCTGTTCTCATTGACTTCCCATTCCTAGTCTCTCGGTCTTTAATGGAAATTCAGATTGCTGGTAAATCTCTGCAACAGAAGGATTGTAATGGGAGTAAAATGATGTTTAGGAGAAAATAATTGTAAGAAACGGGTGAGGACTCATATCCCAAAGGGGTATAGAAATCTCCCTGCTCCTCAGGTTAGTGATTTAGGGTCGTCTCCATAGATGACAGAAGAAAACAGAAGGAATCAGGAGGCAAGGAGTGTAGTCCACATCGGATTTGGGTTGGGGGGTTGTTTGTTTTTATAAGAAAGCTTTGTAAGTGTGAAAGTGTTAGTTGCTCAGTCATATCCAGCTCTCTGCAACACCATGGACTGTAGCCCACTAGCCTCCTCTGTTCATGGAATTCTCCAGGCAAGAATACTGGAGTAGCCATTCCCTTCTCCAGGGAGTCTTCTGACCCAGAGAGCATGTCTGGGTCTCGTGGATTACAGGCAGATTCTTTACTGTCTGAGGGTATTTCCGTTAGGGAGCACATGGTGTCTGACGGGTTAATTTTTTTTTTTTATATTATAGTAATTGATGAATATTGCTCAGACATATTTCCTTAGGATGTATAAAAATGTGATATTTTATTTTTATCATTTCTTTATTCATTAACTGGAATATTCTATAAAGATGAAATTACTCTCGCTGACTATTTGGTTACCCTGAATTACAGTTAGTATAGGAGTCATGGGATAACTGCTTGATCTTCTCCTTTCTTTACTGTTTTAAAAAATGTCAGTTCATTCCCACTCTTTGCAACCCCATGGGCTGCAGCACGCCAGGCTTCCCTGTTCTTCACCGTCTCACAGAGTTTGCTCATACTCCTGGCCATTGAGTCAGTGATGCCATCCAACCATCTCATTCTCTGTCGTCTCTTCTCTTTCTGCCCTCAGTCTTTCCCAGCATCAGGATCTTTTCCAATGAGTTGGCTCTTCACATCAGGTGGCCAAAGTATTGGAGCTTCAGCTTCAGCAACAGTCCTTGCAATGAATATTCAGGGTTCACTTCCTTTAGGATTGACTGAATCTCCTTACAGTCCAAGGGACTCTCAAGAGAGTCTTCCCTAGCACCACAGTTCAACGGCATCAGTTCTTCAGTGCTCAGCTTTTTTTATTGTACAGCTCCCACATGTGTACATGACTACTGGAAAAACCATAGCTTTGACTGTGTGGACCTTTGTAGGCAGAATAATGTCTCTGCTTTTTAATATGCTGTCAGTTCATTAATGCCCTCCAAATGAGATTAATGTTGTCTTTTTTTTTTTTGAGAATATTTGCAAAATGATAGACTAAATAAAATGTATGTCATGTGTTTCAGTTCATGGCAGTCATTATCCTTATTGATGCTCAAATTTTCTACTCTATGGCCAGTGACTGCCTTTTTTATATTAGTTCCTAAATCCACTAGAGATATTCTTATGGGCTTTGATAGTAACTTTCTTTAGGTATTTAAGATGATCCAGGTTCATATTATGCTTTTCTTTTCCTGGACCTGGAATCAGCTATTTCTCTAAGGAATTTCAGTTCCTTTTGGTCAGAAATTTGAGTTAAAGACCAGGAACAAAGGATATTCATTCTTACTGTCTTAGTTACTGTCTTTTTTTTGTGCTTGTGTAACCCATTTTAAATTCTTATTGGTAAATGAATTTCATATTAAGGACTGCTGGGTTTTTCTTAATTTCACTGATGTTATAATTGCATTTTGTGTCTTCCATGCTTAAAAATCCTGATTTTTAAGAACACCAATATAATTATCATTTGCTTTGTCCCACAATACATATGACAGATCTACAATAGTAATAAAACTCACAATAATAGAAAATAAATTAAAATTTTGTTTTTGTAGTTTCTATTGCCTTTAAAGTATATCCCACGAGCTATGTTTGATCAGATTTACAAGTTGCTTGGAATAGTTCTTCCTTGTGTTGTTATACTATCAATATGACACACAGAGTTTACTTTTAAATTTTAGGAAATGCTTTTTGAAATTGATTTTGCTTTAAAATTATTCAAAATATTTAGGTGGTGTCAAAGTGAAATTTAAACTTCACAAAGTAGGTCATATTGGAAAATATTTACTTTTTATTCCTGGTTTATTCTCTCTTCCCTCACTTTCTAGGAAAAGCTTTGTGTATTTAACTTTATGCTTATTTTTATAATACATGTTTATTTTATAATATACATTTTATGTGCTATAATGTTGTAATATAAATTTTATAATTTTATACAAATATACAAGTAGATGTAGTCCCTTCCTTAAATACACAGTAGCAAACTACACAAAATATTTTCTATCTTGGTATTTTCCAGCTACCTTGGAGATCACGTCATGGTAGTATACAGGTATATTCCTCATTACTTTTCATGTACATGGCTCATTCCCAATTGGATGGACATGTATTTTTTTCCCAAGTCTTTTGTTGTTGCAAAGAATGCTATAATAAATCAACTCATGTATATTTTATCAATGTATTTTGGAATAGTTTCCTAGAAGGGGGATTGCTAGGTCAAAAAGTAAATATACATATATGTGATTTTGTTAGATATTGCCAATTCTCTTTTTAGGGGTTAAATTGACAGTATTTTGCATTCCCACCTGTAGTATATTAAAATGTCTATTTTCCAATAGCCTCAGTATGGTTTCTGTTATTAAACTTTTGTATTGTATCTGATTGGTCAGAAATAGTCTTATGATATTTTCTTTTACTATAAGAAAGATTGAATATTGTTCATCACACATATCATTTAGGGTTTTGGGTGCTTTTCTTTATTATTTGAATTTAATAATATATCAAGTATACTTATCCCTTTGCCTGTGATATAATTGCATTGTTCCCCTGGTTTGCTTTTTTAGTTTGATTATGATATGTTTTTCCTTATAGAAGATTCTTAAATTTTTATAAAACTAGTAATTTCCCCCATTATTCCTTCTGCATTTGGAGTCATGGTTAGTAAAGTTTTCCCTAAACACAAGCTGCTATTATTATTATTTTTACAAAATTTTTAAAGTGTGTTTTTCTATATATTTAGCTGCACTAGGTCTTGGTTGTGACACACAGGATTTTGTGTCATGCAGCATCTCTCACTGTGGCACCGGGCTCTCTAGTTGTGGCGCGTGGGGTTGTGGCGCATGGGCTCAGTGGTTGGGTCACGTGGGCTTAGTTGCTCCATGGCATGTAGGATTCTGGTTGCCTGACCAGGGATTGAACTTAAAATACGCTTGCTCCTTGGAAGAAAAGTTATGACCAACAGAGATAGTGTATTAAAAAGCAGAGACATTATTTGCCAACAAAGGTCCGTCTAGTCAAAGCTACGGTTTTTCCAGTAGTCTTGGAGGGATGTGAGAGTTGGACTATAAAAAAAGCTGAGCACTGAAGAGTTGATGCTTTTGAACTGTGGTGTTGGAGAAAACTCTTGAGAGTCCCTTGGACTGCAGGGAAATCCAACCAGTCCATCCTAAAGGAGATCAGTCCTGAATATTCATTGGAAGGACTGATGCTGAAGCTGAAACTCCAATACTTTGGCCACCTGATGTGAAGAAATGACTCATTTTAAAAGAAAGACCTTGATGCTGGGAAAGATTGAAAGTGGGAGGAGAAGGGGATGACAGAGGATGAGATGGTTGGATGTCATCACCAACTCAGGGGACAGGAGTTTGAGTAAACTCCGGGAGTTGGCGATGGACAGGGAGGCCTGGTGTGCTTCAGTCCATGGGGTCGCAAAGAGTCAGACACGACTGAGCGACTGAACTGATTAGTACTTGTCTTGCTGTATTTTTTGAATGGTCAACTCTGATACCTTTGGAACTTACCCTAATGTATAATGTAAAGAATTGGTCCACTTTTATTATTTTCCATGTGGCTCTCCTTATTTAGCCACCCTCTTTATAAAGGAGTCCATTTTTACTCTGATTATATGAGATATGGAACATTCTTATATAATGAATTTTCAAATGCAGTTGACTATATGTCTTCTCTTATCCATCCTCCTCCCACCCCTCGGCCCTGTTTCTATACTTTTTCTTGGTATTAAAATAGAGACTGTTTCCTCATATTTAGGATACAGGCATACATGCATAATGTTTCCAGAACTGTCAGGAACACAAAAATAAATATGTGTGCAAACAATTTACAGTTTTTAAAAGATAAGTTTCCATGTCAGTGTGCATCTCTTGCTCCATGACTAGAGATTCTATATCTAACTCAGCGCTATTGAGTTGTTGAGTGTTCTTATACATTGCAATTATCCAAGCTGAAGAAGTTTTATTCTGAAGTGAAAAAAATAGGGTCTATTTTTTGTTCAATCACTCAGCCATGTCCGACTCTTTGCAGCCCCATGGACTGCAACGTGCTGGTTTCTCTGTCCTTCCATATTTCAGGAGTTTGCTCATACTCATGTTTATTGAGTCAACGATGGCATCCAGCCATCTTATCCTCTGTTGCCCGCTTCTCCTGCCCTCAGTTTTTCCCAGCATCAGGGTCTTTTCTGATGAACTGGCTCTTTATACCAGGTGGCCAAAGTATCACAGCTTCAGCTTTAACATCAATCCTTCCAGTGAATATTAAGGACTGATTTCCATTAGGATTGATTGGTTTGATTTCCTTGCTGTCCAGGGGACTCTCAAGAGTCTTCTCCAACAGCACAGTTCAAAAGCATCAATTCTTAAGCACTCACCCTTATTTATGGTCCAACTCTCACATTCATACATGACTTCTAGAAAAACCATAGCTTTGACTATACGGACCTGTGTTGGCAAAGTGATATCTCTGCTTTTTAATATGCTGTCTAGATTGGTCATAGTTTGTCTTTGAAGGAGCAACTGTCATTTAATTTCATGGCTTCAGTCACCATCCCCAGTGATTTTGGAGCCCAAGAAAATAAAGTCTGTCACTGTTAATGTTTTTTCCCCATCTATTTGCCATGAAGGGCTGGGACTGGGTACCATGATCTTAGTTTTTTGAATGTTGAGTTTTAAACCAGCTTTTTCACTCTCCTCTTTAACCCTCATCAAGAGGCTCTTTAGTTCTTCTTCGCTTTCTGCCATTAGGGTGGTATCATCGGCATATCTGAGGTTATTGATATTTCTCCAGGCAATCTTGATTTCAGCTTGAGCTTCATCCAGCCTGGCTTTTTGCATGATGTACTCTGCATAGAAGTTAAATAAATGAGGTGACCATATACAGCCTTGATGTACTCCTTTCCCAAGTTTGAACCAGTCTGTTATTCCATGTCTAGTTCTAACTGTTGCTTCTTGACCTGCATTCAGGTTTCTCAGGCAGGGTGGTCTGGTATTCTCTTCTCATTAGAAATTTTCCACAATTTGCTGTGATCAACATAGTCAAAAGCTTTCACATAGTCAATGAAGAAAAAGTAGATGTTTTGCTGGAATTCCCTTGCTTTTTCTGTGATCCAAGGGATACTGAAAATTAGATCTCTGGTTTCTCTGACTTTTCTAAATCCAGCTTGTACATCTTGAAATTCTCAGTTCACCTACTGTTGAAGCCTAGCCTTAAGGATTTTGAGCATTACCTTGATAGCATGTGAAATGAGTGTAATTATGTGGAAATGTGAATATTGTTTGGCATTGCCTGTCTTTGGGATTGAAATGAAAACTGACCTTTTCCAGTCCTGTGGCTAATGCTGTTCAGTTCAGTCACTCAGTCGTGTCTGACTCTGCGACCCCATGAACTGCAGCACACCAGGCCTCCCTGTCCATCACCAAATCCCGGCGTTTAGCCAAACTCATGTCCATTGAGTAGGTGATGCCATCCAACCATCTCATCCTCTGTCATCCCCTTCTCCTCCTGCCCTCAATCTTTCCCACCATCATGGTCTTTTCAAATGAGTCAGCTCTTCACATCAGGTGGCCAAAGTATTGGAGTTTCACTTTCAACATCAGTCCTTCCAGTGAACACCCAGGACTGATTTCCTTTAGGATGGACTGGTTGGATCTCCTTGTAGTCCAAGGGACTCTGAAGAGTCTTCTCCAACACCATAGTTCAAAAGCATCAATTCTTCGGTGTTCAGCTTTCTTTATAGTCCAACTCTGACATCCATACATGACTACTGGAAAAACCATAGCCTTGACTAGACGGTCCTTTGTTGACAAAGTAATGTCTCTGCTTTTTAATATGCTGTCTAGGTTGGTCATAACTTTCCAACTCATAACTCAGGCTACTGAGTTTTCCGAATTTGTTGGCATACTGAGTATAGCACTTTAACAACATCCCTTTTTAGGATTTGAAATATCTCAACTAGAATTCCTTCACCTCCACTAGCTTTGTTCATAGTAATGCTTCCTAAGGTCCCCTTGACTTCACACTCCAGGATGTCTGGCTTAGTTGAGTGATGACATCACTGTGATTATCCGGGTTATTAAGACCTTTAATGTAAGGTTCTTCTGTGTATTCTTGCCATCACTTTTTAATCTCTTCTGCTTCTATTAGGTCCATACCTTTTCTTTCTTTTATTGTGCCCATTTTGCATGAGATGTTCCCTTGGTATCTCTAATTTTCTTGAAGAGATCTCTAGTCTTTCCCATTCTATTGTTTTCCTCTGTTTCTTTGCACTGATCACTTAAGAAGGCTTTCTTATCTCTCCTTGCTATTCTTTGAAACTGCATTCAGATGGGTATGTTTTTCCTTTTCTCCTTTCCTTTCACTTCTGTTCTTTTCTCAGCTATTTGTAAGGCTTCCTCAGACAACCACTCTGCCTTGTTGCATTTCTTTTTCTCAAGGATGATTTGGTCACTGCCTCCTGTACAATGTTACAACCAGCATCCATAGTTCTTCAGGCATTCTGTCTATCAAATCTAATCCCTTGATTCTATTTGTCACTTCCTTTGTATAATCATTAGGGATTTGAATTAGGTCATACCTGAATGGTCTAGTGGTTTTACCTACTTTCTTCAATTTAAGTCTGAATTTTGCAATTAGGAGTTCATGATCTGAGCCATAGTCAGCTCCCAGTTTTATTTTTGCTGACTGTATAGAGCCTCTCCATCTTTGACTGCAAAGAATATAATCAGTCTGATTTCAGTGTTGACCATCTGGTGAAGTCCATGTGTAGAGTCATCTCTTGAGTTGTTGGAAGAGGGTGTTTGCTATGACCAGTGCATTCTCTTGGCAAAACTCTGTTACTCTTTGCCCTTCTTTATTTTGTACAACAAGACCAAACTTGCCTATTATTCCAGGTGTCTTTTAACTTCCTACTTTTGCATTCCACAGTATCTGAAACATTTATGGTACAGTTGCTTCTTATGGCGAGCTGAATCATTGGTATACATTTAATAGTGCACCTTTTTAATATCTGTTAACAGAGCTTTGAGACTAGTCTATTGATTTGTTTTGTCTTGGAACAGACAACATGCACAATGCACTATACCTACAAGTTTTTCCAAATCACATTTAATTGAAAGATCCCAATGAGCAAGTTGTTTATCAGCACAGTAGACATAGGCACGTTCACACTGCTGTGTTCTTCTTGCTTATGAATTACTGGAAAGCTACTCTTTTGAATTGGTAAAGGAAAGAAAGAAAAGGGAGAAAATCTCTTGCAGTTTTAGGGAAAATGAAGTAGAAAAGGATTCTCTGGAGACTTCATTATAAATGGTTAGCTCAATTATGCTAAATGGAATCAATATATTTACATTGTTTTATTCAAGGTTTATCATGTTCCATTATGAAACAATGAAATGTAATTAATAAATTGTCAGTTCATTTTTCTTGTTTTATTTGAAAATGCTTCGGCATATTTTAGCATATCATTTTTAGAGTAGCAAATAACTCTAATGTATAACATTAATAAACGGTGATAGACTTTACTATAAATATTGCATCTGTTGCCAAGAAAAGTTACACACAAAAACACAGCATTGCAAACAGCAGTTGAGTAATTCTTTTGGTAGTAGAGACATGGGCCTTCTGTATCATTTTAAGTATCTTTGCACTACTTGACCCTCTGCACTTGAAGAATATTGTTTTTTATACTTCAACAGTTTGCTGGGCTTAAGGGATTAACGCCATATATGTTGTGTTGTGAGTGCCCAGAAAACCAATTGAGCAATGGAGGAAAAACTGTGACAAACTTTTCACGTGTGCAATCATATCCAGATATTGTTACAAAGAATAATTTAGAAAATAAAGGCAGTTAATAAGATAATTAGATCTAACAGAAAATAAAAACCACCAATCAAAAATTTTCAATGGGCTAAATTATTTTGGATTCCAAAACCCTTTTTTTGTCATTTGAAAATAAATATTAAGTAATAAAATATATAATAAGTTAAAATATATTATTTTCTGTCATCATTTGATGTATCAAAGCATATACCACTCTGAATTTTATGTAAAAATTTCATTCATGCATTTTATGTCAATTCAAAGGAAGCTTGAGGCATTTCAAAGCACACAAAATACCACAAAACCAAAAAATCAGATCAACCATTATCTTTCCTCAGTTGCTTTCTTCCATATTAAACTTTATGAGAAATGTGGCAAAAGATTAGATTTTTTTTGCACAAGAGGAGATAAAATATTTGATTTTAACTTAAAAATGAGAGAATTTGCATCTCTAAATGCTCTTTTTACCAATTTAGCAGATATTTAGGTTGACTTCTAATACTGTATATATAGTTTTAGTATATCAGGAATTTAAGATAGGAAGTAAGAAAATAGAGGACATGAAAGTAGGTGGTTATAAAGTGGTGAAATAAATGAGATGAGTTTCATAGAATAAAAAGTTGCCCATCCCATGCATTATGAATGCTTTTGGAAGTCCTCATTCACTCCCTGACTTCTAATCCAACATATTCCCTTCTTAATTGCCTGATTGCTTCAAGGCTTAAAATTCCCATTAGAGAATCATTTCTTCAAATCATGACTTTTCTCTCACTTTAAAATACACATATAATTTAAAAATAACATACTAGTGAAAGCATTAGTCACTCAGTCTGGTCTGACTCTTTGTGACCCCATAGACTGTAGCCCACCAAGCTCCTCTGTCCACGGAGTTCTCAAGGCAAGAATTCTGGAGTGACAAGCCATTCCCTTCTCCAGGGGATATTCCCCACTGAGGGATCAAACCCAGATCTCTGCATTGCAGGTGGATTCTTCACTATCTGAGTCACCAGGGAAGCCCAATAACATGCTAACTTGATAATAACTAGAAATCAATTTATATTTTCAATGATGAATAAGTAAGCTTCAGCTCAGGCATGATAAACTTGACTGGTGCACTGATAGGGGCATGAAAGCATTCTGAGCATGAGTTTCTGCATAAACATGTGTAGCTCAAGTAGGGTGCAACAGCAGGAGACATCTTAGTGTGGAAGTGCACAAAGCAAGGTTAGGGTCCAAGAAATATGGTCCCACACTTACGAATTCTGTCACATCTAGTCTCTTCTTGTTTTTTGGGTTTCATGTATTCTGTCCTCAAATATATTTCAAATGAGGGAAACTTTTTTAAAAGAAGAAAAAGTAAACATTTTTGCTTGAAATATCTTTCTTTACCATGTAAAATTTATCATTCATTTCACTGGCAAACATTTATACTGAATGAATTGAGCAGTGTTCATTCTCTCTAGTTTATTGATATCCATTATCTTATAGCTTCTTATAACTTATATATTATAACATTATCTTGGACTTCCCTGGTGGCTCAGACGGTAAAGCGTCTGCCTACAATTCAGGAGATCTGGATTCAATTCCTGGGTCAGGAAGATCTCCTGGAGAAGCAAATGGCAACCTGCTTCAGTATTCTTGCCTGGAAAATCCCATGGATGGAGGAACCTGGTAGGCTACAGTCCATGGGGTTGCAAAGAGTCAGACATGACTGAGTGATTTCCCCTCACTTCATTTCATCTTATAACACTTTGGATATTGTTTCACACTCCATCATACTACTGAAACTTCCATGTTGAAGAATTTTTATCACCAAAAATCTTCTTTTCCTTGAGTTTCTTACCTTTTTTTTGGTTAGCTTAACTCACAATTCTGGAGACTGAAAGTCCGAGATCAAGGAGCCAGCATGTTCAGGTTCTGGTGCGATCTCTCTTTGGGATTGTAGACTGCCAATTTCTAGCTGTATCCTCACACTGCCAAAAGAGAGCTGAGTTTTTTTTCTCTTCTTGTTAGGGCCCTAATCCCATTTATGAGGGTTCCACACTCACAACCTAATTACCTCTCAAGGGCCCCACCTCTAATACTGTCAAATTGGAGGTCAGATTTCAACATATGAATTTTGGCATAATCCATAAGAACTACTGATCCTTCAATGTCCCATATTATTCCTACCACTTTGATGAAGATTTACTAACTCTTCTAGCTTTCAGCCATCTCTGAAATTCTATGACACATGGAGTTCCTACCACACAGTTTTGTACTTAATTATATTACATCCTCAGTTGTTCATTATTGTTTCATAAATTTGTAGTCTAAATGTTCTCAAGACTTCATCTGTGGGTTTTTAATAACTTATTAGCTCAAGCTTGCATATACCATTGCAGGACTTTGGCACCATCTCCTGGGATCTTTGTTATTTCTGAGGACTCAAGGGGCCTTGTAATGTGCTGGGTAATAAGACTACCCATATTCTTCTGCATTAGGCACTAGTGGCTGCACAAGACCAGCACTGCCAGGAGGAAGCTCCTCAGCGGGAGGTTTGCTTGTTCCTGCTGCCCTATATTCTGTCAAGTACAGGGATTTCTACTGATGCATACTTTGACCTCTTAGTGAGCCAAAACCGCAGAGATATCTAGGAAATAACATAGAAGTAAAAATGAGCTTTTTCTTTAACTTCGTGCTGAATTTAATAACTTGTGCCTTATTTCCCCACCCTGTGAACTACATCACTTTGTGTTCTAAGTCTCATATGGGCTTGGATGGAAAATCATCTGAAGTTTTTCTCTCTTTCCCATCACTTCCTTCAAGAACTGATGCTTTATCTTTCTCTTCTCTCCTTTCCTGTGTCTTACCTGTAAGTTTTTGCACAAATCAACTTTCCTCTCTTACTAGCTCCCCTGTGTTAGACAAAACTACTAAATGCCCTTGTGAAATTAGTTACAAAAAATAAAGATGGAAGATAGGAAGGGAAGAAAAGAGTCGCAAACCATCTCATGAAATTTCCACTTGTGTTCATCTTAGAAATCTCACTACATATTTCTGTCTTGCCTTACAGTTTCAGAGACTGAGCAACCAGGAATGGAAACCAAAGATGTGCGATGATATTGAGGATTTAGAAGGCTAAATTCTTGCTATGAATTAAGATTTATAAGGATGATGTTCTGTGTCATTTTATTAAACCCTATCATATGTGTGTTTGTGTAGCATGTATATACTTCTCTCATATTATGGAAAGTAATTTCATGTTTATTCTACAGTTTGATCTGGATGTAGCATTGGGGTTTAAGGTATGTATTTTAAGGTATCGTAATATTCTCTAACTTTCATCACTGCTTTTGTCTAGAATAAAAAATACCATGACCAACTTTTAAAAATTATACTTTATGATGTAAATAAAGAATTATATAATCTGAACTCATGGAGGGAGAAAAACTATCCAAACAAAGCTTTAAAATGCCCACTTCATTCTTCTTAAGAGCAGTCACCACTTTCAGTGTGATATCTGACCTATTGTTCATCATCATTCTAGGCCAGAAAAAAACAGATTTTAAAGCTTTACTGCCCATCTGTTTTAGTTGGCATAATTAATAAATATCTGCCAGATGCTGTACTAATTCTGTTTTTAGCTTTTATGATAGGTGTGTCTTTTTTAAAGCAAATATACTGCATACTCTATTCAGCCATCACTCAAGGTGAAGGATCAAGAGGGAAATGATGATTATAATAATACTTACAGCTATTATAAAAACTACTTATTTTATTTGTTAGCATATTCTATCTAGTATATACATTTCCATTGTGTCCCTGGTATATCAGTTTTGAATTTAGTACTTCTCTTACCTTCTTGTATGTTTTATAGGAGAATAGGAATCTGAGTATAAAAGGTGAGGAATTCCTTATATGATGTAATTAAGACAGATTGCTTCTCTCACTTTCATTTCTTAGGCTGCGCAGCCACACTGATAGGAGTCTTACGTGTTGGGTTGTGGCTCCTCTAAATATACTCCATGAGAATGAAGGATAGTTCAGGGAGAGAGTGTGACTGGGTGTGCTTCATCAGTACATGAGAGAGGAAGATTCAATGGATTGGTAAAGGAAATCTTCAATTACATAGTCCAGAGCGAAGCAAGAGAAACTAGGAAGATGGGATTAGGAACAGTAATTCAAGATGGGGGAGTTGGAAGTATCCTATGAATAAAGTCTGGGGAGAGCACTTTCTGAGAACAGACATTAACTTGTTATCACAGAGAAGGACATACTTCTATAAAGCTCACTTTTGCATTCTCCAAAACATTTGACATGGCATTGTTTGTTTGTTTGTTTTGCCTTGAGGCAATGGACTTCCTAGGTGGTTTATTGGTAAAGAATCTACCTGCCAGTGCAGGAGATGCAGATTCCATCCCTGAGTGGGGAAGATCGCCTGGAGGAGGAAATGGCAACCCACTCCAGTGTTCTTGCCTGGAAAATCCCATGGACGGAGGAGCCTGGTTGGCTACAGTCCATTGGGTCAAAAGAGTCAGATATGACTTAGCAACCGAGCATGCACAATGAATAAATGTATTTTGAATGAATGCTTACATCATAAAATGGCATATACTATTTTTTTCTACCCAAGAATAACTTGAAAAATCTTCCAACTTACTGTTGGCCTTCATGGGTAATGGAGCAATATTTAGCATGTATTTTTAAGGCAAAATCCCAACCATTGTATTTTTGTTCTACAGAGAAATTTTGAAATGCTGAGTAATGGTATTTTGAGTACAAGACCTGATCTTTTTGATTTCTGAAAGGTCATTTTCATCTGCTTTATTTTTCAGAACATCTTTAGTATCAGACATTTAATTATTTCAGTTTCTGGTTGCTCATCTTTGTCTCCCTCCTCAAATTATTAGATGACTTTAAGTCAATCATGATTTTACTCTTCCTGACTATGTATTTTCCCTCTTGGTGCTGAAGACAGGAGCAAACTACCAGATGCTGGTAGAAGCGGTAACTTCATTTTGTTGAGATCATCTTGCTGGAAGCTGGCAAGCTCCTACTCTTTTCCCATGACACTGGAAAGAATCTCTCTTGCTCTCAAGTCTGTGTGTGTGCAAGTAAAACTCTTCAGTTTCCTTATGTAATTTAGGTCATAATTATTACATGCAAGATTCTATATCCTAGTTCAACAGACAGTGTAATGGCAAAAATCATGGCAAATTATATATACATACATAACTTTTTACAAATTGTCTAAGCAACCATGTCCTGTAGAAATATAACACGCGCCATCTGTGTCATTTTAATTGTTCTAACATCTACATTTAGAAAAATAAAAATAAATTATTTTTCATAGGATATTTATTTAACTATATGTAACCATGTATATCCAAATTAACATTTAAACATGTAATCAATATTAAAATTACTAATGAGTTGGTTCACATCCTTTTTTTCATATTAAGTTTTCAAAATTCAGTATTTTCTACTTACAGAATTTCTTAATCAGAATACTACATTTTCATCGGATATACTTGATCTGTTTATTTCATAAAATGTACAGTTGAAAAATGAAGGTTTATATATTCAAATGGTTCAAACATAAGTTTTAAAATGCTGAATCAAATATCAGATTTTATACTTTATCAACTTACTTTTTAAAAATATAGCAAATTTTATTTACTTTTCTGATATATTTACTTTTTATTTTATATTAGAATATAGTTGATTAACAATGTTGTATACCCTTATTTTTCAGAGCAGTTTTAGGTTCACAGTAAATTGCCAGGAAGGTGCAGAGATTCCTCATTTTCCCCCTCCACCTCCCCCCACATCCATGGCTCCCTATTTTCAGTATCCCCCACTGGAATCAGACATTTGCTGCAGTTCATGAAAATAGCTTGACACATCAATATCACCCCAAAATCACAGTTTCCATTAGGGTTCACTCTTGGATATTGTATGGTTTGGACAGATGAATAATGACGTATCCACCATTCGAGTTTCATACAAAGTTTTGTAAATTGTCTTCCAACGTCTGTGTCATTTTGCATTCCCACTAGCACTCTTGCCTGGAAAAATCCCATGGACGGAGGAGCCTGGTGGGCTGCAGTCCATGGGGTCGCTGTGGGTCGGACACGACTGAGTGATTTCACTTTTACTTTTCACTTTCATGCATTGGAGAAGGAAATGGCAACCCACTCCAGTGTTCTTGCCTGGAGAATCCCAGGGACGGGGGAGCCTGGTGGGCTGCCATCTCTGGGGTCGAGAAGAGTCGGACACGACTGAAGGGACCCAGCAGCAGCAGCAATGAGTGAGAGTTCCTCTTGCTCTATAACCTCACCAGCATTTGGTATTGCCAATGCTCTAGATTTTGGCTATTCTAATGGGTATGTAGTGGTAACTCACTGTTTTAATTTGCATTTCTCTGGCATATAATTTGAAGCATCTTTTCATATGCTTATTTGCCCTCTGTATATCTTTAAAAAATTTTTTATATTGGAGTATAGCTAATCAACACCGTTGTGATAGTTTCAGCTGCACAGCATCTGTGTATTTTCTTTGGTGAGGTATCTGTTCAAGTCTTTTGCTTATTTTTAATCAGACTTTAAAAAATTTCTTTACAATGTTGTGCTGGTATCTGCTGTACAACAATGTGAATCAGCTATAAGTATACATATATTCCCTCCCTCTTGGCCCTCCCTGCCACCACCCACCTCCCCCACGGCCCCCATCCCACCCTGGTGTCAGCCTTAGCAATCCAGGTAGATCTTTCTTGTTTTATCTTTCATAGATTACTCATCAACATATGAGTGTTATACAGCCTCCATTAAAGCCATTCTTAATCTGCATTGTCACTCTGAATGGTAACACAAGAATCCAGTTTCTTCCGGTATTTTACAATTTTAGACACTAAGTTATCGATCTAATGAACAAAAATTGCCTTTGTATTTTTACCACAAGATAACATAAAGACTGGAGAAGGCAATGACACCCCACTCCAGTACTCTTGCCTGGAAGATCCCTTGGACGGAGGAGCCTGGTGGGCTGCAATCCATGGGGTCGGTAAGAGTCGGACAGGACTGAGTGATTTCACTTTCACTTTTCACTTTCATGCATTGTAGAAGGAAATGGCAACCTACTCCAGTGTTCTTGCCTGGAGAATCCCAGGGATGGGGGAGCCTGGTGGGCTGCCGTCTATGGGGTCACACAGAGTCGGACACGACTGAAGCGACTTAGCAGCAGCAGCATAAAGACGGACATTGTGTAATCAAAGATGAACCATCATATATGCAAATTGGCATTGGAATCTTTATTTCCCAGATATTTATCTAATTCTACAACATAATATTACCAAGTTTTAATTGAACACCTGTGAACCATATTACTAAGAATCCAAAGTTTAATTGGATAATTTATTTTTTTATTCCTTTTGCACTAAAATCAGTCTGAAATATAATTTGAAATTGGTAGTAGTTTTTTTCAACATGTGTCAAAAGTTGACACATCTACCTCAAAAACTGAGCAGCTTTAATAAATAAGTGGATTCCTCTCCCTCCCCACAGAAATTCTGACTCAGTAGTTATGGAGTGGAGCCCAAGAATTTATCTCTTCAATAAAATCCAATTCTGATACACAATTCTGATTCACATGTGTGTAGAAATGGAGCAAGCAAAAATTAAGGAATATAAAACCTGTTAATTGGCATTTTAATTAACATTATCTGTTCTTTAGAAATAGAACATTTTAAAGTAAATAACGGACCCATTACAGGTTATATATAGAGGAATTTCAGCTAAAACCTGGCACACTACTATATCTATATTTAGACAGCATGAAGACTTCTGCTTTTTATTTTAAATTTCCTACCTGCCCATATGTTTTTTTTTTTAATCTGGGAAACATTAAAAGGTAATATTTTTTTAAAGTTATTTTAGGAAGAGATTCATTTAGTTTGTTTTATTTGGTAAATAATGTTAAAATGAGTCATATTTCATTTGCAACTTTAGTTATTTTAATAATTTGAATGTAATTTTATTTAGCACTATTTACATGGTTGCTCATAATGTATATATCCTTGTTTAAATATCATTATGTTTTTAATTATTTTGTATTTGTCATTTCCACAATTTTTCCCACATGTGTTAAATCTGGAGGTTTTTACCAACCAAAGCAGAAAGCTAAACAAAGAGAAGGAAGTATATTAATTATATCAAGAATAATTAATAGTCATATCTGCACTGTATGGACATTCAACACTGCCTTGAAAATTGTGCTATGTATATTTTTAATAGTTATCTTTCACACTTTATGAGAAAATTATTTTATACCTTATTTTTCTTCTCACCTTTCACCTCACTCATACACTTAAACCTCTCCATCCTCCACTCACATGTAATTGATGCAACAAAACAGAAAATTTTTTATTAGAACTAATTTCATCCTCTTCTGACTTAGCAAATAAACATGAGACTACTTCCACTGTCACTCAGACTGTTGATTTTCCTCTATTAGAATGCAGGCAGTTTTTCTTCTATTAAAGGACCATCTCTCCACTTTGAAGCTGGATCCTGTACCCTCTCAGCTCCTCTGTGATCCTCTGGGTAGCCCCTCTCTCTCTGTCATCTCACCCGTGGTTCTTATAATTTCTCCTGTCTGGAGCACTATTATTACGCTTTTGGTGTTTTGACAGTGCCTGTCCTATTTATTCCTTAGATTTCACTTTATATATTACCTCAGAGAAACTTCTATCACCGTATTATGAAATATTAGACTCCCACACCATTATTCTCCACCACAACATCCGACTTGCCTCTCTATCTGCATGTGTCTTGTTTACCTGGTATCTATTGTCCTGTTTTCCAGACTAGATGCCCCAATAAGGCAGAGACCATTTCAGTCTTTCTTTACTTCTCTGTCCTTAGCTACTGACACAGTGCTTGGCCCATGGTAATTTCTCACTCAGCATTTATTGAACACAGAAATTGCTTCTCCCAGGTTGGTGCATATTAATACAGTATAGTGTAAGAATTCTCCTGTATTTGTTTATACATTTCTTACTTTTTCTATTGTCAACAATACTTCATCAGTATCAGTATCAGTTCAGTCACTCAATCGTGTCCAACTCTTTGCGACACCATGGACTGCAGCACACCAGGCTTCCCTGTCCATCACCAACTCCCAGAGCTTAATCAAACTCATGTCCATCATTTTGGTGATGCTATCCAACCATCTCATCCTCTGTCATCCCCTTCTCCTCCTGCCTTCAGTCTTTCCCATCTTCAGGGTTTTTTCCAGTGTGTTGGTTCTTCACATCAGATGGCCAAAGTATTGGAGTTTCAGCTTTAGCATCAATCCTTCCAATGAATATTCAGGACTGATTTCCATTAGGATTGACTGGTTGGATCTCCTTGCAGTCCAAGGGACTCTCAAGAGTCTTCTCCAACACCACAGTTCAAAAGCATCAATTCTTTGGTGCTCAGCTTTCTTTATAGTCCAACTCTCACATCCATACATGACTACTGGAAAAACCATAGCTTTGACTAGACAGACTTTTGTTGGCAAAGTAATGTCTCTGCTTTTTAATATACTGTCTAGGTTGGTCATAGGTTTCTTCCAAGGAACAAGTGTTTTTTAATTTCATGGCTGCAATCACCATCTGCAGTGATTTTGGAGTCTTCAAAATAAAGTCTCTCACTGTTTCCATTGTTTCCCCATCTATTTGTCATGAAGTGATGGGACCGGATGCCATAATCTTAGTTTTCTGAATGAGCTTTAAGCCAACATTTTCACTCTCCTCTTTCACTTTCATCAAGAGGCTCTAGTTTGTCTTCACTTTCAGCCATAAGGGTGGTGTCATCTGCGTATCTGAGGTTATTGATATTTCTCCGGGCAATCTTGATTCCACCTGTGCTTCATCCAGCCCAGCATTTCACATGATGTACTGTGCATATAAATTAAATAAGCAGGGTGACAATATACAGCCTTGATGTACTCCTTTCCTGATTTGGAACCAGTCTGTTGTTCCATGCCCAGTTCTAACTGTTGCTTCCTGACCTGAATACAGATTTCTCTGGAGAATCTGTTTAAGAATTTTCCACAGTTTGTTGTGATCCACACCATCACAGGCTTTGGAGTAGTCAGTAAAGCAGAAGTAGATGTTTTTCTGGAACTCTCTTGCTTTATTGATGATCCAGAAGATGTTGTAGTTTGATCCCTGGTTCCTCTACCTTTTCTAAATCCAGCTTGAACATCTTGAAGTTCACGGTTCACAAACTGTTGAAGCCTGGCTTGGAGAATTTTGAGCGTTACTTTGCTAGCATGTGAGATGAGTACAATTGTGCAGTAGTTTGAACATTCTCTGGCCATGCCTTTCTTTGGGATTGGAATGAAAACTGACTTTTTTCAGTCCTGTGGCCACTGCTGAGTTTTCCAGATTTGCTGGCATATTGAGTGCAGCAGTTTCACAGCATCATCTTTTAGGATTTGAAATAGCTCAACTGGATTTCCATCACCTCCACTAGCTTTGTTCCCAGTGATTCTTTCTAAGGCCCACTTGACATTCCAGGATGTCTGGCTCTAGGTGAGTGATCACACCACTGTGGTTATCTGGGTCGTGATATTTTTTGTATAGTTCTTCTGTGTATTCCTGCCACCTCTTCTTAATGTCTTCTGCTTCTGTTAGGTCCATACCAATTCTGTCCTTTATTGTGCCCATCTTTGCATGAAATGTTCCCTTGGTATCTCTAATTTTCTTGAAGACATCTCTAGTCTTTCCCATTCTGTGTTTTCCTCTATTTCTTTGCATTGATCGCTGACTATTTCTATTGATTTTTTTCTATTTTTTTCCATTGATCTGACTTTTTCTATTGTCAGCAATACTTCATAGGACAATTTACATATCCATCTCCATGTCTGCATGCTACGTTTCCCATAAGAAAGATTTACTGAAGTGGAAATGCTATCCCATGTCATCAGGATAGTCATTGAAGATTCTGATACTTGAGCATCACAGTCTTAACACTTATTAGGTTGACTCTAAACACCAGAAGAAAACCTTCATTTTCTTCAGCCCAGATCCTTTCCTCAGGGCTGTTCCTACTTTACACAGGCAATGAAACAAGGTATTTATGTTTAGCACCAGCAGATGCCCCTCACATTGTGGACAGTGATTTGTCTTTATTGCTCTCAGCACGTCTTTTTGTACCAACTATTAGTCAATTGACTTCTCCTGAAGAGTTTGCCTTCTTCCTACCTTTTCTCCCAATGCTGGCTTCATTTGTACCCCCTGGAATAGCAACAGGCTGCTGCTGCTGTAGATGCCACTCTTCTTCAATTGACTGCTCCCTGTCTGCATTTTCTATGCTGTGATCAACATCTTTTCTACCTGTTTTGGCAAAGGCAGTATTTGTTTAAACCCTTTCTGGTGGAAAAATTTACCTGGTGCTGGGACCTTGGGCTGAACACAAGCTACCTTATTTTTTCAACTCTTTGAGAAGGACTGGGACACCACTGGTACTTTAAATAATATGAAAATAGTTAAGTCCATACCAGAACTAGCATTGTGATGTTCTTCCATGTCTTCTTTCTGTTCCGCATTGTTCCCTGTTTCCCTGGAATCCCTCTGGAATCTCCCCACAAATATCTGAGCCTCCGTTAAGTATAAGCCAAAGTGCTCTCTGATTCCCCCAGATAGATTGAAGCTTTCTCATAGACTCTATAATTATCATCATCAAGAACAATTACATTTTATTACATTTGTCTGTTTTCAGGTCTCTTTACCAGGCAGTTCTATGTCCTTTGAGGATAGGGACCATGTGGTTAAAAGGCATCTGCTGCTGCTGCTGCTAAGTCGCTTCAGTCGTGTCCGACTCTGTGCGACCCCATAGATGGCAGCCAACCAGGCTTCCCCGTCCCTGGGATTCTCCAGGCAAGAACACTGGAGTGGGTTGCCATTTCCTTCTCCAATGCAGGAAAGTGAAAAGTGAAAGTGAAGTCGCTCAGTCGCATCCGACTCTTCGAGACCCCATGGACTGCAGCCTGCCAGGCTCCTCCGTCCATGGGATTTTCCAGGCAAAAGTACTGGAGTGGGGTGCCATTGCCTTCTCCGAAAGGCATCTAGCTATGCAATCAGAGAGATTTTTATTTAAATCTGTCCTCAATACTTTCGGGCTTCCCAGGAGGCACTAGTGGTAAAGAACCCACCTGCCTGTGCAGGAGATGTAAGAGATGTGGGTCTGATCCCTGGGTCGGGAAGATCCCCTGGATGAGGGTATGGCAACCCACTCTGGTATTCTTGCCTGGAGAATCCCATGGACAGAGGGGCCTGCCAGGTTGAAGTCTATAGGGTTGAACAGAGTTGCACACGACTAAAGCAATTTAGCATGCACATTCACTACTTATAGCTGTGTAAGCTTGGGAAAGCCACTTAAATTCAGCCACTTCATTTATAAACACTAGAAATCCAGCCTCACAATGTTGTGATGTATCAATGAGAGAATGTTCACAAGGCACTTAGAATGGAGCCTGGTGTATTCTATATCCTCAGTAAATGCTGGTGGCCGTTGTGGCAGCCATCAGAGTGCACCTCGTACATCACAGGATATGGAACAGCATTGACGCATAGCCTCAGCTCCTGCCCTCTGAAACTCATCCCTGTATGTGCCCAGAGGCTGAATTTCCCGTTCACTGCTTGCAGCTGATGATGACCATGGCAGGGACACTAAGGCAGGCCCATTCTGCAGACATGGGAACTCTGTCTCCAGGGTTCCCATCACCTTGCTGAACTTCCTTAGAATTGTCTGTCATCTAAAGCATTCCTGCTCACAAGTCCTCCTTCCCATTCTCAAGAAGGGGCAGATTGGTATCACATTCTAATGGCTTTCCAGAATCCTTTGGCTCACTGCCCATGTTCCCTCACAGGTGTGTTTCTTCTGTGTCTAATCCTGTCTTATCATTGGGATTTTGGAAGACCTGGACCAGCATAACTGGTTCTGAGAGTGGTTTTTGGTAGGATGTGTTAGTCTGGAGTAGGAAGAAGCCCTGGCTCTGACTTACCTACAACCTGTGGGTGAAGAGGATACTTTCCTGGTTGGTAGATGAGGCATGAATAGCCCCTGCCACAGGGTGATAGCTCAGTTGCTGAAGGTTTCACTTGTGGTGACATGGGAAAATGTCCTTAGAGAGGAATGGTCTGGCAGGTGCAATAAAGCAGACATTTGAAAGGTTTGGTGAAAGCAGTGTCAATAAGACAGAGTTGGCTGGTTGTTGGGACGCCCTGTAAAGAGATGATGACAGAGAAAGGGCAATTAACAAGCAGTTAATGGTTAAATGTGACAACCAGAGGGCCTCTGTGGTAACTTACATAGGAGGTTCGTATCTTCTGTAGTGGCAAAGCAACTATATCAAGCAGGAACTTAAAGATATCATCATTAGGGTTGTCAAGCTCCAGAAGTTTGAATGGTCAACGAAGGCAGGTCTGTTATGCAAAGGCCAGAGCCCTGGTGGGGAAAATTGAGCATCTTAAAACATAGGCTGGTGCATCTGGGTGATTACCCTTGATGATGTTGATTCTATAGACTCTCTGGGTTTACAAAGCAGGTCTCCCTTCCCTAGTAACATCTAGCATTTCTCTATGCTGAATGATGCTGAAGAAACCTTTCCTCCACATGTTAGCAGGTACCTCCCTTAGGAGCTGCCCTCACCTCTATCTTGGTTTCCAATGTGCTGACCAGGGTTATATCCCTTTATAATCCAGCTGGGGATGTGCTGGGCCTGGAAAATTGTAAGAATTCATTAGGATGTATCATCAGGAGCCAGTACATTGGAGATCAAGAGGACCAGAACGTAAGACTGGATAAGAAAGAATGCATTGTTTTGGGATCACTTTCTTAGGATGTAGGGTTGAAATAGTAAAAGGAAATCCTGGGAAACAGGCAAACTTGCTGCTAAATTGACCTAAATTGACCTTAGAAGCCTGGAAAAAGTTATGCCTCACATGCAGCAAAACAGAAAGCCTGAGCTGCCTTGAAAGATGTTGAAAGAAGGAATAGAGTCTGAGAGAATCTGGTATTCTGTGATGGATGTCTTATGTAGTGATGGAGGACCCACCAGGCAATTATGTCCCACTCAGGGGCTCAGAGGACATACCATTCACCCCGGCCATCAGGAATATACCAGCGAGGGGTCACCAAGATCACCAAGAAGTGCAGTGGTGATTCTCCTCCACGGTCCAGTCTGATGGACCATCGGGGTCACATCACATAGTTGATTTACATCTTTGAGGTGATGGGGACCCAAAGAAATAGTCACGTGGTAATGCTTAAACATTACAAATACTATGGTACCCCACTTAGAAATGGACTTTCAGGGACCCCTGGATAAGATCCAGTTCACAGTATGGCCGCTGGGTCAGGGGACTCAGTCAGTGTTTATTTCCCAGTTATCAAGTGTGTATAACTGGAAAATAATATTTTTGGAAGTTGGCACAAAATGCACAGTTAAAATACATTTTTGGTGGTCCTTATATTTCTATTTTTACTGCATATACTGTATCATATTTGTTTATTTTCTATTTAGTTTGTGGTTATAGAAACCCATCCTGGAGAATAATGATTACTGCAGACCTAACCAACTAGCAGTCTTGGTTATGGTTGCTCTGGCTGATGCGGTATCACTATTAAAGCAGATAATTAAGGTTTTAGGTACATGATACACAGCCAGTGATTGTTTTCTATTCCAGTTACAAAAACAGTTCAGAAACTATTTGCCTATCCAGGTTGCCACTGGGATATATTAATTCTGCTGTTTCTGTCATAAGGTAGTCAAAGAGATATGAACTGCATGAACATCATGCAGAATGACACAGAGGTCTATTACAACAATGACGTTGTGCTGATTGGGCAGGATAAGCAAGAGGTGGCTGGAATGCTGCAGAATTTAGTAATACACCTATATTCTGAGGGTGGGAGATAAATTCTAGGAAGTTCCAGGATCTGCCACTTTTGTGAAATTTCATGGGTACAGTGGTCAGAAGTGTACTGAGATATCTCCTCCAAAGTACTTCTGCACCTTGCATCCCCCATAGTAATAAAAAGAAACATGGTACCTGGTAGATCTCTTTTGGCTTCTTGGTGCAGCACAGTCCATCCACCCACTAGGAGTACTGCCTTAGTGCAGTCATGGCTGCCAGTTTGAAGTGGAGCTGGGATCAGAGTATGCTAAGTCACTTCAGTCATGTCTGACTCTGTGCGACCCCATAGACGGCAGCCCACCAGGCTCCCCTGTACCTGGGATTCTCCAGGCAAGAACACTGGAGTGGGTTGCCATTTCCTTCTCCAATGCATGAAAGTGAAAGTGAAGTCGCTCAGTCGTGTCCGACTCTTAGCGACCCCATGGACTGCAGCCTACCAGGCTCCTCCATCCATGGATTTTCCAGGCAAGAGTACTGGAGTGGGTTGCCATTGCCTTCTCCAGGGATCAGAGTAGAGCTCCATATAAGCTCCAGGCTGCAGTGCTTCAGCCTGGCCACTTGGGGCATCCGATTCAGCAGACTCTAAAGGTGCTGGAGTTGTCAGTACTGAAGGCAGCAGTGTGGAAATGATGGCAAGTCTCAGTGGGAGATTTCAATGTAGGCTCCTGAAATCTGGAACAGGGCCATGCCACCTGTAGTAGAGATTACAAAATCTTTGAGAAATAGCTCTTAACATGTTACTGGGCCCTGGTAGAAACAGAATACTTGACTTTGGAGCAAACACCAGTGACCATGTTTCTGGAAATGCTCATTACAAGTGGATTCCAATGAGGCCTGCCAAGTCAAAGTAAGATGTACTCAGCAGCAGTCCATTCCAAGATGGAAATGGGACATTGGGATTGAGCTTAAGCAGTACCACTTGTATTGGCTTGGCCAATAAGTTTCTTTGAGTTTTTCAGAACATCTTAGGGAAAAACCCAAACAATTTTTTTTGGCAAACCCTCCTCTTTTTCAAGTTTACCACAAGATCTTGTCTTCTTTTTGGAAGAAGAATCAGGTTCATTATTAGAAATCAAATTATAACACAGTTAATGTTCCTTATTTGAAGCATTTAAAATGCCATGCCCCATTTGCTAACCTAAAAACTGATATCCACATATGTTGAGTCACTTTTTTCAATTACTTGCAAAAATGGATAGAGATTGGGAGGGGCTGTGAATTTATGCATACTAATGAAACCTTAAAATAAAATGTTTCCATGTGCGACTTCCAGTCTTGTTGAATAACTTTACTTGATTGAAAATTACTTGAGAAAGATGAAATCATAAATTACCTTAAATTTACTGAAAGCCTGTGAACCACCTATATTAGGTGTGAAGCTGATGAAGTTTCATCTTGAATGGAAATAAGTTGCGAAAACAACACGGCTAACATTTCAGACATATCTCCAGAAAGAAGGCTGACAATGTAGCTCCACTGGCTCCAATACTGACAAACTGGCAATGTTGAAAATAGTAAACAGAAATCTATTACCATTACAATCGCTAAAGTTCCATTTCGTACTCACAGTTTCCACTGGTTCCATTCATTTCCTATTGTGCATATTCACTCAGGCTTTTTATGCTATTACTGATTCCTTCATTCATTCCTTCATTCTACAAACTTTTAGCTTCCCTACAGGAAGCATTGTGCTCTTATAGAAGGGTTCTTTGTGCGCTAGTCATAGGTAAGTGAAGTGTGAAGTAGTGAAATGAAGTCAGAGTCGCTCAGTAGTATCCGACTATTTGTGACCCTGTGGACTGTAGCCTGCCAGGCTCTTCTGTCCATGGTATTCTCCAGGCAAGAATACTGGAGTGGGTAGCCCATCCCTTCTCCAGGGGGATCTTCCTGACCCAGGAATCAAACCAAGGTCTGATGCATTGCAGGTGGATTCTTTACCAGCTGAGCTACCAGGGAAACCTAGTCATAGATAACCTATTGCTAAATTGTGACATGGTAACGTTTTGCAGATAATGAAACAAAGAGAAGTTTAGTAACTTCTTCAGTGTCACAGAGCTTGTAGATGAAGGATTTGAGATGCAGAACAGGAAGTATGGTTCTAGAGCCCATGTATTAAACTAACATATTGTTTTTCACAAAATTCATAGTGTTGTATGACCGTTTACTTCTCTGGTTCCAGATAGCACTGTTATATTTCTGAGGGAAACATGCATATAATTCCATCAGGAGACTAAAACGTAAGGGCAAAAAAGGGAAGGTCTTTTGGTACCTGTTACATATTTCATAGCAACTTATCTTGGGCCCCAGAACACTGCTTATTATTTTTTAAAAAATATTTTCTCATAAAGCATTTGGAAATGATATATATGGCTGATCAATTGCTGTAGAATTGGGTGTTATGATGAATATTATTTAAGATACCTCTGTATGTGACTTGGTAGTAATATAATTTAAGTGACAATATGAACAAACAAGGTTATTTTGATACTCAGCACGGTTATTTTGGGTAAAAGGGATAAATACTAAGCAGTTAGAGCTGTAAGATTTTCTTGTTACCCATAACGTTTGGGTAATGACAAGCTCATTCAAAATTCTTCAGAAACAGAGATATGATATATCTGAACTATATGCTCAACAATAAGGCAGGCAAATTTCCTAATATTCACAAGGACATGATGACTGAAGTTGACTTGGGAGATCTACCTCATGAACTTTAATATGATTTTGGAAGGGCAAACTCTGTCCTCTTAAGGTCACCGTAGGTTTGTTTTTTTTTTAAATTTCATTTTTAACGGAGAAATTTATTGAGATATAATCCACAAACCACACAATTCCCTCATTTAAAGTATGTACTTTGGGCTTCCCTAGTGGTCCCATGATTAGGAATCTGCTTGCCAGTTCAGGGAACATGGATTTGATCCCTGGTCTGGGAAGATTCCACATGCAACTAAGCCAGTGAGCCGCGACTACTGAGACAGCACTCTAGCGCTTGCACACCTGGAGCTGATGCTCTAGGACAAGAGAAGGCACCGCGAAGTCTTGCCACCGCACCTGGAGAGCAGCACCGCTCGCCACAACTAGAGAAAGCCCGCACACAGCAACACGGGCCCAGCACAGCCAAAAATAAAGAAATCTTTTTTTTTAAAGGTATGATGCACAATATAGTCAAAGTTGTGCAGCCATTGCCACAGTCAATTTTAGAAGTTTCACACCCCCCACCAAAGAAACCCCGTACCTCTTAGTCATTGCTGTCCCCCATCCTCCCTTATGCCTCCACCCCTGACAACTACTATCTTTTTGCCACTCTATAGATTTGCCTATTTGGACATTTCATATAAATGGAATCATACAATAGGTAGTCTTTTGTGCCTAGCATCTTTCGTTAGGCATAATGTTTTCAAGGTTCATCCACATCATAGCCTGTATCAGTTCTTCCTTCCTTTTTATGGCCTCGAAATTCTGCTGTATGGATATGTCACATTTTATTTACTTACTCATTGTGTGATGGGCATTTCAGATGTTTCCAAGGTCACTGTGGTTTTAGCACAAAGCTGTTTTTTAGATATGTGCTTTGTTTTGATGGATATAGGGTCTCATTACTAGAAATTAGAATCTTCAAATGACTGAGATGAAAGAGACCCTAGAGTGCTTGAGATGGAAAATAACCAAGAACTTTTCTTTTAATGGCAGGAGTAATCCCATAGCCGAAGCCAGCAAGAAGCTTTTACTGTTTTCTCATCACTGTATTGAGTGTCCTTGTAACCTATAACACCCTTTGAAATTAATTCAATAAACTGAGTTTACTAAACTAAACAAAAAGTCTGTCATGATTGGGATATCCTGGATTGGGAATCCTATGATTATTTCCAACTGGTCCTGGGTTTCGTTTCCCAGGTGTGTGTATTCGTGCCCATCTGCTACATGGCCCTGTGACAGCTCACTCTTGTGCAAGCCCTGAGTTGGTTTTTGCTGAACAGGGGTTTCAAGTCAGTGTTTAAATAAAAAAATTTTCTATTGAGTTCTGATCTATCAAATTATAAACTTTCATTTGTTTTAGACTCAGGACAACACTTTAAAGCCAATCCATAATTTAGTTCATCTAGAAGACCACTTTTTCTCTAGATAAACGTTTATTATAAAATTGATTAAGGGGCTTCCCTGGTGGCTAGTGGTAAAGAATCCACCTCCAGTGCAGGAGACAAGTTCGATCCCTGATCCAGGAAGATCCTACATGCCTTGGAGCAACTAAGCTGGTCGCCACAGCGATTGAATCTGTTCTCTAGAGCCTGAGAATTGCACCTACTGAAGCCCACATGCTTAACAGCCCATGCTTTGCAGTAAGTGGCCATCGCAATGAGAAGCACTCACACTGCAACTAGAGTAGCTCCCTCTTCCCACAAGTAGAGAAAAGCCCATGCAGTGATGAAGACCCAGCATAGCCAAAAATAAATAAAACTGATTTAGTTTTAAAAAGGTAGTACAGAGAGTTCCCATATACCTAGTTCAGTTCAATTCAGTCGCTCAGTCGTGTCCGACTCTTTGCAACCCCATGAATCACAGCACACCAGGCCTCCCTGTCCATCACCATCTCCTGGAGTTCACCCAAACTCAATGTGAATCAAGTCTGTGATGCCATCCAGCCATCTCATCCTCTGTTGTCCCCTTCTCCTGCCCCCAATCCCTCCCAGCATCAGGGTCTTTTCCAATGAGTCACCTCTTTGCATGAGGTGGCCAAAGTATTGGAGTTTCAGCTTCAACATCAGTCCTTTAGATGAACACCCAGGACTGGTATCCTGTAGGATGGACTGGTTGGATCTCCTTGCAATCCAAGGGACTCTCAAGAATCTTCTCCAACACCACAGTTCAAAAGCATCAATTCTTCATACTCAGCTTTCTTCACAGTCCAATTCTCACATCCATACATGACCACTGGAAAAACCATAGCCTTGACTAGATGGACCTTTGTTGGCAAAGTAATATCTCTGCTTTTTAATATGCTGTCTAGGTTGGTCATAAATTTCCTTCCAAGGAGTAAGCCTCTTTTAATTTCATGGCTGCAATCACCATCTGCAGTGGTTTTGGAGGCCCCCCAAATAAAGTCTGACACTGTTTCCACTGTTTCCCCATCTATTTCCCATGAAGTGATGGGACCAGATGCCATGATCTTAGTTTTCTGAATGTTGAGCTTCAAGCCAACTTTTTCACTCTCTTCTTTCACTTTCATCAAGAGGCTTTTTAGTTCCTCTTCACTTTCTGCCATAAAGGTGGTGTCATCTGCATATCTGAGGTTATTGATATTTCTCCCGGCAATCTTGATTCCAGCTTGTGCTTCTTCCAGCCCAGTGTTTCTCATGATGTACTCTACATATAAGTTAAATAAGCAGGGTGACAATATACAGCCTTGACATACTCCTTTTCCTATAGTATATTTCATCAATTAGCATGTTGTATGGTATTTGACAGTTAATGAACCAATATTGATATATCACTACTAACTGAAGTCATTATTTTATTCAGGTTTACTTACATTTTACCTAATATCTTTTTCTTTTCCAGGATCCTTACATTTAGTTATCATGACTCCTTAGATTCCTTTTGACTATGATAGTTTCTTAGACTCCTTGATTTTGATGACCCTGACAGTTTTGAGGAATGCTCATCAGGTATTTTGTAGGATGTCACTTAGAATTTGTCTGATGAATTTATTGTAATTAAACTCAGATTTTAGGAGGAAGTCACAGAGGTAAAGTGCCATTTACATATTATGTCAAGGATATAATACTTTCTTTTTTTTTATTTTATTTTTAAACTTTACATAATTGTATTAGTTTTGCCAAATATCAAAATGAATCCGCCACAGGTATACATGTGTTCCCCATCCTGAACCCTCCTCCCTCCTCCCTCCCCATACCATCCCTCTGGGTCGTCCCAGTGCACTAGCCCCAAGCATCCAGTATCGTGCATCGAACCTGGACTGGCAACTCATTTCATACATGATATTTTACATGTTTCAATGTCATTCTCCCAAATCTTCCCACCCTCTCCCTCTCCCACAGAGTCCATAAGACTGTTCTGTACATCAGTGTCTCTTTTGCTGTCTCATACACCGGGTTATTGTTACCATCTTTCTAAATTCCATATATATGCGTTAGTATACTGTATTTATGTTTTTCCTTCTGGCTTACTTCACTGTGTATAATAGGCTCCAGTTTCATCCACCTCATTAGAACTGATTCAAATGTATTCTTTTTAATGGCTGAGTAATATTCCATTGTGTATATGTACCACAGCTTTCTTATCCATTCATCTGCTGATGGGCATCTAGGTTGCTTCCATGTCCTGGCTATTATAAACAGTGCTGCGATGAACATTGGGGTACACGTGTCTCTCCCTTCTGGTTTCCTCAGTGTGTATGCCCAGCAGTGGGATTGCTGGATCATAAGGCAGTTCTATTTCCAGTTTTTTAAGGAATCTCCACACTGTTCTCCATAGTGGCTGTACTAGTTTGCATTCCCACCAACAGTGTAAGAGGGTTCCCTTTTCTCCACATCCTCTCCAGCATTTATTATTTGTAGAGTTTTGGATCACAGCCATTCTGACTGGTGTGAAATGGTACCTCATAGTGGTTTTGATTTGCATTTCTCTGATAATGAGTGATGTTGAGCATCTTTTCATGTGTTTGTTAGCCATCTGTATGTCTTCTTTGGAGAAATGTCTATTTAGTTCTTTGGCCCATTTTTTGATTGGGTCATTTATTTTTCTGGAGTTGAGCTGTAGGAGTTGCTTGTATATTTTTGAGATTAGTTGTTTGTCAGTTGCTTCATTTGCTATTATTTTCTCCCATTCTGAAGGCTGTCTTTTCACCTTGCTAATAGTTTCCTTTGATGTGCAGAAGCTTTTAAGGTTAATTAGGTCCCATTTGTTTATTTTTGATTTTATTTCCAATATTCTGGGAGGTGGGTCATAGAGGATCCTGCTGTGATGTATGTCAGAGAGTGTTTTGCCTATGTTCTCCTCTAGGAGTTTTATAGTTTCTGGTCTTACGTTTAGATCTTTAATCCATTTTGAGTTTATTTTTGTGTATGGTGTTAGAAAGTGGTCTAGTTTCATTCTTTCACAAGTTGTTGACCAGATTTCCCAGCACCACTTGTTTAAGAGATTGTCTTTAATCCATTGTATATTCTTGCCTCCTTTGTCAAAGATAAGGTGTCCATATGTGTGTGGATTTATCTCTGGGCTTTCTATTTTGTTCCATTAATCTATATTTCTGTCTTTGTGCCAGTACCATACTGTCTTGATAACTGTGGCTTTGTAGTAGAGCCTGAAGTCAGGTAGGTTGATTCCTCCAGTTCCATTCTTCTTTCTCAAGATTGCTTTGGCTATTCGAGGTTTTTTGTATTTCCATACAAATTGTGAAATTATTTGTTCTAGCTCTGTGAAGAATACTGTTGGTAGCTTGATAGGGATTGCGTTGAATCTATAAATTGCTTTGGGTAGTATACTCATTTTCACTATATTGATTCTTCCAATCCATGAACATGGTATATTTCTCCATCTATTAGCGTCCTCTTTGATTTCTTTCACCAGTGTTTTATAGTTTTCTATATATAGGTCTTTAGTTTCTTTAGGTAGATATATTCCTAAGTATTTTATTCTTTCCATTGCAATGGTGAATGGAATTGTTTCCTTAATTTCTCTTTCTGTTTTCTCATTATTAGTGTATAGGAATGCAAGGGATTTCTGTGTGTTGATTTTATATCCTGCAACTTTACTATAGTCATTGATTATTTCTAGTAATTTTCTGGTTTTAGCCAGACTCATCAAGAAACAAAGGGAGAAAAATCAAATCAACAAAATTAGAAACGAAAATGGAGAGATCACAACAGACAACACAGAAATACAAAGGATCATAAGAGACTACTATCAACAATTATATGCCAATAAAATGGACAATGTGGAAGAAATGGACAAATTCTTAGAAAAGTACAACTTTCCAAAACTCGACCAGGAAGAAATAGAAAATCTTAACAGACCCATCACAAGCACGGAAATTGAAACTGTAATCAAAAATCTTCCAGCAAACAAAAGCCCAGGTCCAGACGGCTTCACAGCTGAATTCTACCAAAAATTTAGAGAAGAGCTAACACCTATCCTGCTCAAACTCTTCCAAAATTGCAGAGGAAGGTAAACTTCCAAACTCATTCTATGAGGCCACCATCACCCTAATACCAAAACCTGACAAAGATCCCACAAAAAAAAGAAACTACAGGCCAATATCACTGATGAACATAGATGCAAAAATCCTTAACAAAAGTCTAGCAATCAGAATCCAACAACACATTAAAAGATCATACACCATGATCAAGTGGGCTTTATCCCAGGGATGCAAGGATTCTTCAATATCCGCAAATCAATCAATGTAATACACCACATTAACAAATTGAAAAATAAAAACCATATGATTATCTCAGTAGATGCAGAGAAAGCCTTTGACAAAATTCAACATCCATTTATGATAAAAACTCTCCAGAAAGCAGGAATAGAAGGAACATACCTCAACATAATAAAAGCTATATATGACAAACCCACAGCAAACATTATCCTCAATGGTGAAAAATTGAAAGCATTTCCTCTAAAGTCAGGAACAAAACAAGGGTGCCCACTTTCACCATTACTATTCAACATAGTTTTGGAAGTTTTGGCCACAGTAATCAGAGCAGAAAAAGAAATAAAAGTAATCCAAATTGGAAAAGAAGAAGTAAAACTCTCACTATTTGCAGATGACATGATCCTCTACATAGAAAACCCTAAAGATTCCACCAGAAAATTACTAGGATACATACTTTCAATGTGGTTAATTATTGCTGATGCCCTTGATCACCTGGATGAGGTACTGTTGTTAGGTTTCTCCACTGAACACTTTTTTTAAAAAAACTTCCCCAGTTTGTTCTGTATTTTTTGGAAAAGAGTCATAATGAGAAACCCACAATTAAGAAAATCTTTTGCATGGTAGATTTGTCTATTTTATTTCTTGAATCATTTATATATTAGTATGGATTCACGAACATTTATTTTATACTTTGAGCTATAATCCAGTACTATTTTTTTGTCGCTCAAGTTGTACCACCAGTTTTGGCCATTGGGAATTCTTTCTGTTGGCTCCTAAGTCCCCTTGACATACCCCCATCATTGTCTGTGTGTGTTTTAACACACTCATTTTTTTTTGGCAATACAATATACTCTATCTAGTCTTTGTATATTTCCTGCACAGTTCTAGAATCAGCAGTTTTTCCAAGCACCTCTGGTTCATTTCATTGGGGAATAGAGTTAGACCAAGATCTGGGTACTAGTTACACTCATTGCTACTGGGATATCATTGCTTTTAGACTCTTTCAGTTGACAGGCAATATACTCTTTATTTATATATATATATATAAAATCTAATTATATATATTATATACATATCTAATATCTAATTATATATCTAATATATTCTATTATATAGAACATATATAATTATATATAATCATGTTATATATTATTAGTAGTATTATAATAGTATATATAACTAGATATATGTTATATATCTTAATATATTGTTTATTAGTATTATTATTCATATATAATTAGATTTTAAAAATTGATGTTTCCAATCTGATCCATTACCACATGAATCACTGTAGCCTTTTCTTGCTTGTCTACAATTTCTCATTCCAACAGTGAGAAATCTGTCTCTCACCATATACCACCCACTTATTTAATTATTTAATATCCGTGTGTGTGTGTGTGCGTGTAGTGGTTTCAGAATTGTTATCCCATATCAGTTTATAATCTGGTTACAGTATTTACCCACAATTCCTTTTGTTTTTAGTCTTGAAGAGTCCACTCATTTCTGGCTCCTTATGTCAGCATTTCCCTTCTTTAGTGAGATCACTTCATATATTTTTAATCTAGTTAGATTTCTTTCTGGTCACATTCTACATGCATCTTTTCATCCCGTCTTCCTAGTTTTTTGTTTTTGTTTTGAATTCTCACACTGTTTTACTCTGCTCTGTAAAGTTCTGTGGGTTTGATAAATGCACAGCACCATACATCCCCCAGTACGTCATACAGAATATTTCCTTGACCTAAAAATTCTCACCTATTCACCATCCTCCATCACACAGGCCTACTTTCCAAATTACACTTTTCTGTTTCCAACTAAGATTTTTCTCTTGAAATATTTTACATATAAAACTGATCTAGGTCTCAATTTCTCTTATGTTACAATTGATAGTTTAAAAGGTATATGTGTATACACACACATATGTATGTGTGTGTAACTATGTATCACTATTCACTTCCTTGTTTATGTATGTGGGTGTGTATATATAAATATATATATTCATGTGAAAACCAACTAACTTTGGGGTCCAGGGTTTCACTAATAAGAAACTAAAAGATGCTTAATGTCTTGTATATAACCATACTAATCTCTTATTTTATGTTCTATGTTAATGCCATAGGGTATGTTATATTTTACCATGCCATTCAATTAATCTTTATTAAAATCTTACAAATTGAGGGAAATCAATGACCCTCAATTTGTGGCCAAATTGTTAATGCTAGATGTTTGGTAGATGGTTGTTAGCAAAAAATACAAAGTAGCTGAAAGAACAAAAACAAAATTTCTGTCATTTATACAGTCATTTATATCAAATATTCTTTATATTCTAATTTGGCTTAGGAATACAACTTTTTAAGCTTAAATGTCAAAAATTTTTGCACTATTTTCTTTTTACTGACACCAGGAAAATGTTTGTTTATGGAAGAAATGCAGTTTCCTTAAAACATTTTTAAAACATACAAAAGTTCATGTTTTATAATGATATTAGGGTTTCTTTAGGTAGGAGTTCTGCATTTCAGAGGATCCATATGTGACACAAACAGTGAACAATTGAGAACACTAGCTGATAATGATATGATCATTTTTGGCAGTCTCTATGTATTTCTGGCAGAAGTGTAGTGATACATTAGTCATTTTCACAGAGAAGATACTGGTCCTTGCCAGTCTCTTATTTGAGGTACCATCTGCACCTTTTTGTCAGTAAATTCAAAGAGAAAATATATCCATTGATGGGTACTATTTCTATTTTTTAATCATTGTTTGAAGCAAACTATACCATTCTTAGAGTATAACAAATACTACACATAACTGAAATTGTGTCTGGGCATCCTTTATTAACTATTATAGAATACCTGTCTCAAAATTGCTCCAGGAAGTTTTAACATTTCAATTTAATTTAACTTGTTCACAATGTACTGTCTCTCTGGAACTCTTGGTTAAACATAAGAGGAGACAATGAGTTCTACTTTTTGCTTCATTAATCATGGAGCAACTCACTTGACCTTTATTGTGGTTCCTTCATCTGTAAATATGATAATAAGGACACATGGTATTTGAAAAAGTGGGCTGTAATTCTGTTAAGGTTAACAATTATAGAGTCAATCTGACTTTGGAAGTTAATTATAACACTATGGAGGCTAGCTTTCAAAATTTGCTGACTAATTCATTTTAAGTCCAGGTCAATAAAATAAATTATACACAGCTTATAAACTCTTTGAACACAGGGGTCATATTTTACTGATGTTTTGAACATGGTAAACACTCAGATATTTCTTATGTTGAACGGAAGCACAGATGGACTAGTTAGAATGACTTAGAAGCTTCTGAAATGGTCAAGGAGATGAGCTGACAGATATGTATTGGTGTAAAATAAGGTTGAGAAGAATGGTGTCTCACTGTTGCTATTTGACAAAATTAAGAAACTATTACTGACTCCCAGATACTTTGAGAAATAATGTGGTTTTGCTAAATTGGTTAGTTGTCGTCGTTCAATGCCATTGTTCAACAATAAAATGCGTGGTTCAGAATAATGAGTATCACTTAACTAAAAAGAAACTAATGATAACTAAAATATGTTGAAAGCTTGCTTTGTACAAGGCATGTTAAATATTTTACCTCTATTATTTCATTTAATCCCCAAATGAATTCCCAAATCATAGCCAAATTAATACAGCCCTTACTTCCATTTTACCAATGGATAAACCAAAACCTAATATGCTTTTGTACAGTAATCTACCTTGTAGTGAATAGCTTTAAGAGATGTGTGTGTGTGTGTGTTAGTTGCTCAATTGTGTCCGACTCTTTGAGACACCATGGACTGTAGCTCACCAGGCTCCTCTGTCCATGGAATTCTCCACACAAGAATACTGCGGTGGGTTGCCATTTTCTTCTTCAGGGGATCTTCTCAACCCAATGAGCTTTAAGAGATACATCTGATTTATTATAGGTACCTGAATATAACTGTAACTTGTTTATGTACATGTGAAAGACCAGAAGTTTTGCTAGTGATGAAGAATAGATGAAATATTGAGAAATTGTAATATCCTTTTAGCTAACTACAGTTGACAAGATAGGTACTTTGGCATTTTAGATCATAACAGTACGGAATGCATTTATAATCTAGTGCGATTCGTGGGGTCACAAAGTGTCGGACACAACTGAGTGACTGAACTGAACTGAACTGAACCCCATTTAAAGCACACCTCTTGATTACTGATGATTTCTCTATTATCTCAAGTGGCCAACTTCTATTTCCAGTGCCTAGAATAAACTATTGAGGAAGAAATTTATTAGATAGATCTGGTTGTCCACATACTTAGAGAACAGTTGTTTCTCTTACCACCTGTATAAACAGTGACTCCTATAGGCTGTTCAAATGAGAGTCCCAGAACATCCTGAGTTTGGAATGTCTCACAACGGATTCATTTTAGTACATACTGTACATTCATTTAAGTACATTTGGATCTGTAGATGGAAAAACATACATTGTTGGGTGGGCCTTTGGCCAATATGTTTTTTCTGCTATTCAGTTGATACAGAGTTCTTGGTTATCTAATAAAGGCAAATGAATTTTCCAAAAATGTTGAATATGACAAAACAAAAATTGGTGAACAGAAGCAACACAAATTATATTTAACTCACTCCCATAACTTTGTATGTTTGAATTTATGTTCCTCAGTTGGGTATGTACAGTAACACCAGAAAATACTAGAAAGATTTCCACAACCCAATTTTATTTGGACTGAAAGAGAGTCCAATAATTTGGAGAAGGTCAGTATCATAGGACAGATGGTAGTAACTACTGTTCCTAGTTCTGAAAATGAAGTTTGAGTGAAAAAGATTCTATGTCTTCCAAATTAGAGTTGATCCTGAGTAAATATTAGCATGAACGATATCTCCTGTATAATTATATTTTTAATATAGACAGATTATATATATAATGTGTGTGTATATATATATATATATTCACACACACATAACTATAGTTAAAACCCAGAAGGCTCTGCATGGTTCTAGAGACATACATCCCTTAGGGTTTACCACTTGTTAAGTCAGAGGTAGGTACTAGCAATATTTCCTCTTCCAAAAATACCCTGGTACTGTCCTTATCAAACTCAGTGATGTGAGTAAATGGTTGCTATGACATTGAGGGTTATTCCTTCATTCTGGCATGACCTCTATCCCAAGTGGATTTCCTGTTGTTAAGAATTATGTGCAGATGTACAAACCAGGGTACATTAAATGCACTTCCTCTTCATCTTCCAAAAAGGGGTTAAACCTAAACACAGTTACCCCCTCTTCTGAAATCCAAAGCCACAACAATTAACTGTTAGGTACAATAGCACAGTAATATCATCCATATTCAGCATAAACCATATTATAAGCCTAACAAATAATGTGTACTCCTAAATCCTCATGGCATATTATTCTATAATTTTACACACTGTTCAAACCATTATAGTTTCTTAAAGTTACCTGTTTGACTTGTAAAATCTTCCACTGATAATTTCTCAAAACTACCTTATAGTAAACATGAGAAGTCATAGGAAATTCTTCTTTATAACATTATAGATAAGCATACATACAGCTCCAAATGCAGTACCTCGTAGTGAGGTGGATGAACCTGGACCTATTATACAGAGTGAAGTAGATCAGAAAGAGAAAAATAGAGTATATTAACGTGTACATGTGAAATCTAGAAGATATTTATAGAGAAGAAATGGAGATGAGAAGTAGAGAAAGGACTAGTGGACACAGCGGAGGAAGGAGACGGTAGGGCAGGTTGTGAAGGTAGGTCACACGTGTGTGCTAGCATGTGTAGAACAGAGAGATGGTGGGACGCTGCTGTATAACACAGGGAGCCCAGCCTGGCGCTCTGTAATGACCTGTAAGGGTGGAATGTGTGCGGTGGGGGGAGGTTCTAGAGGGAGGGGGTATAGACAATTCTGACTGATTCACATTGATGTATGGCAGAGACCACCACAACACTGTAAAGCAATTGTCCTCCAACAAAAGGAAAAGCAGTACTTTGTAATCATGGGTCATTCTGAATTCCCCTGTTAGTAGATAAACTTGTGTCTTGTCCAATGTTCAAAATTCCACCAGCTCTGTGTCCCTTCCTCCATTCAGTAACCCCTGCAAAATTTTCCTTGTAGCCCTGGAGAAAGGCGATACCTTTTCACTATGATTCTCAAGTTTAGAATGTATTTTGAAGAAAAAAGTTCATAAAGATAGTTGTTTAATTGTCGAGTTGAAGAAATAAAGTTTTCCTGTTGTGAAAAACCTATGTAATTTCCAGTGTTTACATGTCTTTTGAATTATTTATTCTACCCAATTTATTTGACCATTATTTTGGCTCTTGAGCTAGATCTCCACTATCACATATATATTCCTTAAGTCCTGGTGTGTTACTGGCTTCCATAAAAACACAAGAGAGACAAAGCTATGGTACGTAAGACTGATTTTTCAGAAGTGCAAGCAGGAACATTTCCTTGGAGACCTTACTTTGATGTTTCAACAGTCTATCTTCCCAGGAGGAAAAAATATAAGGAGGATAGAAAGAGCAACAACAACCAAAAATTAATGAAGTAAAAAAAAAGGGTGACAGGGCTTCATATTGATAAACTGTAAGTAATGCTTCAGGTAATAATGAATATTTTCCAATTATATTTTATCATTACTTAAGAACAAAATTTTTATAAGATTCTATATCCAAGTTCAACTTGCAGTAAATTACTATACTTTTTATTCACCTTGAAGTATGTAAAGATTGATTGTTGCATGAGAGTAATTTTAGAGTAGAATGACATTTGAAAAAAATTCAAAGGACAAAAACTAAAATCTTATTATATACTTTTGAAGATCCTAAACCAAAGATTTCAGTCAAGATAATTTACTTTTGAGGACAGAGACAAGATGGCAGAGTAGATGGATGTGAGCTCACCTCTTCTTATGAAACACCAAAATCACAACTAATTACTGGACCGCCATTGATTTAAAAACCCTGGGACCAAAGAAAAAGATACCCTACATCCAAAGACAAAGAGGAAGCCACAGTGAGATGGTTTGGAGGGGTGCAATTGTGTTAAAATCAAATCATATGTCCACAGACTGAAAATTAATTCTATCACAAAAGTTCTCAACAGGAGTGAAAGTTCTGAGTTCCAAGTCAGGCTTCCCAGCCTGAGGGCCTTGCATTGGGAGGAGGAGCTCCCAGAGAATATGGATTTGAAAGCCAGCAAGACCTGATTGCAAGAATTCCATAGGACTAGGGGAAACAACTCTATTCTGAGAGGGCACACACTGATCTGATATACATCAGGACCCAGGAAAAAAGCAGTACTTTTATGAGACTGGGCCAGACCTCCATGCTCTTACTGGAGGGTCTCCTGCAGAGGCAGGAGATGGCTATGGCTCACTGTGGGGACAAAGACCTTTGTAGACAGCTGTAGTTCCAGGGAGTACTCATTGGCTTGAGCCCTGCTGGAGGCTGCCATTTTCTCCCCCAAATCTGGCCCCACCCAACAGCCAGTGAAGTCAAAGGGCATCATTGGTTGACTGGAGGAAGCTTAACAAGATATCAGGCCTTCCTAATGGAAACTCCCAACATCATCAGTAAACAACAGTTTACTGATGGGAGCAGTTTTATAGAAATGGGAACCAAAAGTCTGGGTATGCCCTAGTTAGTCTACATGAAGTCATAGAAGCCAAGGCCCTGTCACCCCAGACATCAGCCCAGAAGGCTGAACTAATTCATTAGTGACAGCTCTGCAATTAGGGAAGGATAACAAATTAAATATTTTTACTGACTCCAAATGTGGGTTCCACATACTAATGCTGCCATTTGGAAAGAAAGAGGAATGTTAACTGCTAGAAATCCCCCCAGAAAACATAAAGATTTGATTCTGACTCTTTGAGAAGCAGCACAGCTTCAGATCCAGGTAGCAGTAGTGCAATGGGGGCCACCAGAGGAATGGATGTTTTGTGAGCCAAGGTAACATCAAAGCTGATGAAACTGCAAAACAGGGAGCTGGATTGCAGAATCCAAATCTGAAAAAGTTATGGCTCTATTGACTGCTCTCCTCTGAGCTCTCTGGCATTCCCCAGTATTCCCCACAGGAACAAGAAAATGCAGAAAAATGGGGCTATGAGAAGCAAGTACAGGCTGGTATAAAAAGGAGGATAAGGTTCTAATCCCTGAGACCCAACAATGGACACTCACTAAGAGCTTACCTGATGCCACCCATTATGGGAGCAGTGCACTATGGGACTTGATGCAAAAAGGTTTTATAGGGAAGGGGTTTAAAGCAGTAGGCCCCAATCTTTTGGACACCAGGGACTGGTTTCATGGAGGACACTTTTTCCACAGATCAGGGAGGTAGGACTGGGAATGGTTTTGGGGTGATTCAAGGGGATTACACAGAAGAACTATACAAAAAAAGGTTTTAGTGACCCAGAAAACCACAGTGGTGTGGTCACTACCTAGAGCCAGATACCCTGGAGTGTGAAGTGAAGTGGGCCTTAGGAAGCTTTACAACGAACAAAGCTAGTGGCTGTGCTGGAATTAGAGCTGAATGATTTAAAATTCTAAAATATTTTGCTGTTAAAGTGTTGTATTCAATATGCCAGCAAGTTTGGAAAACATCAATGGCCACAAGACTGGAAAAGGTCAGTTTTCTTTCTAATCCCAAAGAAAGACAATGCCAAAGAATGTTCAAACTACTTTACAGTTGTGCTTATTTCACATGCTAGCAAGGTAATACTCAAAATCCTTCAAGCTAGGCCTCAACTGTACATGAACCAAGAATACTCATTTGATTAAGCTGGATTTAGAAAAGGCAGAGGAACCAGAGATCAAATTGCCAACATCCACTGGATCATAGGAAAAGCAAGGGAATTCTAGAAAAATGTCTATTTTTGCTTTATTGACTACACTAAAGTCTTTGACTGTGTGGATTACAACAAACTGGAAAATTCTGAAAGCGATGGGAATACCAGAACATCTGACCAGCCTCCTGAGAAATCTGTATGCAGGTTAAGAAGCAAAAGTTGGGACTAGACATGGAACCCCAGAGTGGTTTAAAAATGGGAAAGGAGTACATCAAGGCTGTATATTGTTACCCTGCTTATTTAACTTCTATGCAGAGTACATCATGTGAAATGCCAGGGTGGATGACTTATAAGCTGGAATGAAGATTGCTGGGAAAAATATCAACAACCTCAGATATGCAAATGATACCACTTTAATGGCAGAAAGCAGAGAGGAACTAAAGAACCTCTTGATGAAGGTGAAAGGAGAGAGTGAAAAGGTTGGTTTAAAATTCAACATTCAAAAAACTAAGATCATGACATCCAGTCCCATCACTTCATGGCTCATAGAAGGGGAAACAGTGGAAGCAGTGGCATATTTTATTTTCTTGGGCTCTAAAATCATTGCAGATGGTAACTGCAGCCATGAAATTAAAAGACACTTCCTCCTTGGAAGGAAAGCTATGACAAACCTAAACAGCATATTCAAAAGCAGAGACATCACTTTGCCAACAAAGATCCATATAGTCAAAGCTATGATTTTTCCAGTAGTCATGTACAGATATGAGAGTTGGACCATAGAGAAGGCTGAGGATCAAAGAATTGATGCTTTTGAATTGTGGTGCTGGAGAAGACTCTTGAGGGTCCCTTGGACAACAAGAAGATCAAACCAGTCAGTCCCAAAGAAAAATAATCCTGAATGTTCATTGAAGAGACTGATGCTAAAGCTGAAGCTCTATTACTTTGACCACCTGATTTGGAGAACCAACTCATTGGAAAATAATCTGATGCTGGGAAAGATTGAGGGAAGGAGGAGAAGGGGACGACAGAGGATCCCATGTTTAGGTGGCATCACCGACTCAATGAATACGAGTTTGCATGAACTCCAGAATATAGTGAAGGACTGGGAAGCCTGGCATGCTGCAGTCCATGGGGTCCCAAAAAGTTGCACATGACTTAGTGACTGAAGAACAACAAGGCCATTACATTTATTGTTCACTTTAGTTCCATTCATTGTTATACCAACTCCACCTCAGATCACAAGGCATTAGAACCTGGATGTTGAGGACCCCTGGCTACAAAGAACAGTAAAACAAGTAAAGCTTGCCTGTGTTTTATGTGCCTCTGATAACCCACAGACCTGTCCAATCCCCATCTTTGTTACTCAAGCCAGCCCATCACTAGGGACATTTCCAGTGGAAGACTGGCATTTAGATTTCACCCAAAAGCCCCCATGATCAGGATATAAACATTTTCTTATAAACATCTTCTGATGTTGATAAAAATTTGAAACTCTGTTGATAAAAATATCAACAGATATTACCTTACCCACCTGATCTGAAAAGGCTGTGGACATCTGCAAGTTCCATTTAATAGAACTAATTCCTTGGTTTGGACCTCCAAAGTCCTTCTAGAGTGATTACAGTTTATAGCCAAAATCACACAGAGATTTACAGAGGCTCTAGAACTAAACTATGAATTACATACCTTTTGGCACCCAGAGTCTAAAATGAACCATATTTTAAAGAAAACTTTAGCAAAGCTCTGCCAAGAAACTCATGAACACTGGACCATGCAATCCTCAGGATCCTTGTACCCCCTGGGCGTGGTCTGAGACTTAGCCAATCTGAAATGACCTACGAGAGGCCTTTTCTTACTACTGACATTCTACTGCATGAGGACGTCAATTGGGCCCTGGATATATTATTAATATAGGACAAGTTCAGAAGGCAGTCCAGGACTGTGCACACAAGACATTACCAACTCCCACTAAAAATACAGAGGAAAGAGCAGTTCTTTCACAAACCCTGGGGACCAAGTTCTTCTTAAAACCTAGAAAGAGGGGTCCTCCCAAGACCAACTATTGCCAAAATGGAAGGGCCCCTATAAAGTAACCACCCCTACTGCTGTCAAACTGCAGAGGATATCTGGTTATATATGTTTGTCCAGATGAAAAACTTTTACTTCCAGAAACCCTGCAGGTCAAAAAAGAAGAATGATGTACCTGTGAGCCAGTGGAAGGTCTGAGATACCTACTCAAAAGACAGGCATTATCAACAGTTAAGTAAAATGATACAGTGGTTTGGCTCCTACCTGAAGCCTTAATGGGACTTGAGACCTCTCTTGTTTTCTTGGCTGATGCGGTTGTTGAGTGTCATCTGGCCCTTGATTATCTTCTGGCAGAACAAGGTAGAGTTTGTGTGAGAACTAATACTTCCTGTTGCACTTGGATCAGTGTGACAGGACATGCAAAAGTTCATATCAAGGAAATATATGACCAGGCAGAGTGGCTTCATAATTTTGGCAGGGGCAATATCGCCTCCCTTGTCTGATCAATAGTTAAGGAAGCCCAAAGTTAACCTGGTTCCTGACATTTCTAGGCCCTTTAATGGCTATTGTTCTCCTTTTTTAGCCTTTACTTGTTCAACCATTTGATTGTTTGTGCCTTTTAGGCTGTAACAGTTTGAAGTAAATCTCACAATGGCTCAAGGAATTCAGCTCATTCCAGTGGAAAGTGTCTCAGTTCCCCACAGGTCCTTGGAACAGTCAGTGTGGGACTTCTCCACCTCTAGGGTAGGCCAGGGTCTGTGGCCCCTGTCCAGTAGGAAGAAGTTTCAGAAGAAGAGACCTTTGGCCCCTTACCCTTGAGAATAAGGGTATAGAGTCTTTCATGTGGAATGAGATAGGCCTGGGATCTGGGACCCTTTGCTGTAGTGCTGCAGTGCTAGGACCTGGACACACCTCTCCTCAAGCAACAAAATACAGAGAAACTGTATAGGACTAAAAATAACTGCATGCATTAGGGGAAATTCTGGATTAGAAAAACACAAAGATGCCAAGAAACGTAACTGCGACTTCTGAAGAACCCAGAGCAAAAGCAGGGTACTACACATGACCCCTGCATACACCACCACCTAAGGGGTGAGCAAAACACCTAAGCCATTCCTGTGGCCCAAACCCTGGACACACTCCTACCCTCTTTCCATATAAGGAACAAGCTTGCTGGGGAGTAAGCAAGGGAACCTGTTGGTTATTCTCACTACCCCCAGCAGGAGCCCTGACAAATCCTTGCTTGGGGGGCGGGGGGGCGGGAAATGGAAAGAAAAAGTACAATAGATACACAGAAAAGAAAAAGGAATGGAAACACAACCCAAAAGTTGGCCATAAAATCATAGGAGAAGGAAATAAAAGAGGGAAAGAAGAAAAAAAGACCAACAAAAACAAATCCAAAGCAATTAACAAAATGGCAGTAAGAATGTACCATATTGATAATCCCCTTTAATGTAAATGGATTAAATGCTCCACCAAAAGATACAGACTGACTGAATGAATACAAAAACAAGACCTATTTATATGCTTGGGGGACACACTTCAGAGCTGTTGTTTTTATGGCAATATACACACATACTGAAAGTGAGGGGATGGATAAAGGTATTCCATACAAATGGAAATCAAAGGAAAGCTGGAGTAGCAATACTCATATCAGACAAAATTGACTTTAAAATAAAGACTGTTGAAAGAGACAAAGAAAGACACTACACAATGGTCAAGTGATCAATCCAAAAGAATAAAATAATTCTAAATATATATGTACCCAACATAGGCTTGCCAGATGGTGCTAGTGGTAAAAAAAAAAAAACCTGTCTGCCAATGCAGGAGACATAAAAGATGTAGTTTTGATATGTGGGTCAAGAAGATTCCCTGGATGAGGGCATGGCAACCCACTCCAGAATTCTTGCCCAGAGAATCCCATGGACAGAGGAGCCCATCAGGCTACAGTCCATAGTCTCTTTGACAAAGAGTCAAAGCAACTTAGCACACACCCAACATAGGAAAACCTCAATATATAAGGTAAATACTAATAGCCATAAAAACAGCAGTTGATAGTAACAAAATAATAATGGGGAACTTTAACATCCCACTTTCATCAATGAACAGATCATCCATTTAGAAAATAAGAAAATGCAGACCTTAAATGACACATTAGGCTAGATGGACTTAATTGATATTTAGAGAGTTCCATCCAAAAGTAGAATACACATTCTTCTCAAGTGCACATGGCTCATTCCCCAGAATTGATCACATGCTGGGTCACAAAGCAAGCCTCAGTAAATTTAACAAAACTGAAGTCATATCAAGCATCTTTTCCTACCACAACTCTCAGTTCAGTTGTTCTGTTCAGTTGCTCAGTTGTGTCCAACTCTTTGCGACCCCATGAATCGTAGCACACCAGGCCTCCCTGTCCATCACCAACTCCAGGAGTTCTCTAGGAGATTAGAAATCAACTACAAGAAAAAAAAAAAAAAAACAAAAACATATGGCGATGAAACAATATATTACTAAGCAACCAATGAATCATGGAAGAAATAAAAGAAGAAATAAAAGGAATAAAATGTACCTAGGGACAAATGAAAATGAAAGCACAATGATCCAAAACTTATGGGATGTAGCAAAAGCAGTTCTAAAAGAGAACTGCTCTAAAAGAGAAGTTTACAGTAATACAGTCTTACCTCTGAAAATAAGAAAAATCTAAACTTACACTTAAAGCAACTAGAGGAAGAACAAACAAAACCCAAAGATAGCAGAAGGAAAGAAATCATAAAGATCAAAGCATAAATAAAAGAGAGACAATAGAAAACATCAATGAAATTAAAAGCTGATTATTTGAAAAGATAAACAAAATTGACAAACCTTTAGCCAGACTCATCAAAAAAGGAGAAGGCTGAAATAAATAAAGTTAGAAGTGAAAACGGGGAAGTTACGTTACAGTGGACATGCCAGAAATACAAAGGATCTTACAAGACCACTGCAAGAAATTATATACCAATAAAATGGACAACCTAGAAGAATGCACACATTCTTAGATAGGTACAATCTCTGTAGAGTAATCCAGGAGGAAATAAAAATATGAACAGACCAATCACAAGAACTGAAATTGAAACTGTGATTAAAAACTTGCAACATTATTCACTTAAAAAAAAAAATTGCAACAAACAAAAATCTATAGCCAGATGGCTTCACAGGTGAATTCTATCAAATATTTAGAGAAAAGTTAACACCTGTCCCTCTGAAACTATTCAAAAAAATTACAGAGGAAAGAACACTCCCAAACTTACTCAATGAAGCCACCATCATCCTGATACCAAAACCAGACTCTACTCAGTACTCTATTTTTGGGGTTGCCATGTACACATAGATGGGAATTCCATGGTAGCCCAGTGGCTAGGACTCGATGCTTTCACTGCAGTGGCCTGGGTTCAATCCCTGGTCAGGAAGATGCCACAAGCTACATGACATGGTCAAAAACAACAACAACAACAAAATAGATAACCAACAAGGACCTACTGTATAGTAGAGAGAACTCTGGTCAATATTCTGTAATAAACTAAATGGAAAAGAATTTGAAATAGAATAGATATTGTATATGTATAACTGAGTCACTTTGCTGTAACCTGAAACTAACCTAACATTGTTACTCCAATATAAAATAAGTTTTAAAAAAGATAATTTACTTTTGGAATAATGCAGTATCAAACTTCATCAATAAAACTTTTTTGAGTTACCTATTACATCATTATTGATAAAATTATAATTGAACCTGTCATTATTTGAACATATCTTCCTATGGCCTATGCATTTCATAAATTCTTTGTAATTTTTAAAAACTGAGGCTAGTTGTTTTAAATTTATATAACTGTTTTTCAGTGATTATATTTTTAACACATTGAAACACAGAGGCTTTTTCAGTGCATATATACATGAGTCAAAATAAAAGATTGGGAAATATAAATCTTTGGTATATTAAGTAATGATGGATACCAGCTTATAAAAATTCACACTGTATTGTGTGTAACTATTTTATAGCTAGAAGCTTGAGAATTTGAGTACTACACAGTGGGAGAGTACACCTCCACAGATGTCTGCTCTTAGAACAGAACAACCAACATGCTATATGATAGAAGCAAAGTGAAGTATCCATTATAAGTGGTGCTCAACTTTATTAAGCCAAGAGAACACTATTGCTGAAAGTCTGTGTCTGACAAAGGTAAATTCTTTGTTGTAATCATTTTCAACAGCTGTCTTGTGGCTGCCAGTCAAGGCCTGACATTCATCCAAATGAAGTGGTAGCCTTGAAAATGTTAATTAGATATTACAGCCTGATCAATATTCAAAAGTCTTGATTTATAAATTTCTACCATTTTCTTTGAAATCTTCTCCTATTTAAAAAAATTATTTTATTGAAGTATAGTTGATTTACAATGTTGCATTAATTTCTGCTCTATAGCAAATTGATTCAGATAGATATATATATATATAAAATACACATTCTTTTTCATATTCTTTTCCATTATTGTTTATCACAGGATGTTGAATATAGTTCCCTGTGCTATACAGTAGCACCTGTTTATTCATTCTATATATAATTGTTTGCATCTGTTAATCTCAAACTTTCAATCCTTCCCCTTCCCTACACTCCCTCCCCTAGCAACCACAAGTCTGTTGTCTGTGAGTCTGTTTGTTTCATAGATAAGTTCACTGTCATATTTTCGATTCCAGATATAAGTAAGATCATATGATATTTATCTTTCTTTTGACTTATTTCACTTAGTATGATAGTCTTGAAGTCCATCCACATTGCTGAAGATAGCATTATTTAATTTTTTATGGCTGAGTAGTATTCCATTGTGTGTGTGTATATATACCATATCTTCTTTATCTGTTCATTTGTTGATGTCCTCTAACATTTTTATAAACAATAGCCATAGAATCATGATGTTGTTGAAAGTTCAGCCTGCTCCACAAACTCATTTGAAATCTGGAATTGTGTAGTCACATATGTGTAAGTGAAAATCTAAGGTTTACCTCACTGGTAAATATTTCTAAAATATCAAAGAAAAATAACTTGTCCCTTTTATCACAGATAACTGTGATAACTATTTCCTGAGAGTGTCTGCTCTTTTAACTGGAAACATTATGTAGTAAAAAGTGAAAGTTGCTCATTCCTGTTCAACTCTTTGCCACCCCATGGAATTCTCCAGGTCAGAATACTGGAGTGGGTAGCCTTTCCCTTCTCCAAAGGATCTTCCCAACCAAAGGATTGAACCCAGGTCTCCCACACTGCAGGTGGATTCTTTACCAGCTGTGTCACAAGGGGAGCCCAAGAATGCTGGAGTGGGTAGCCAATCCCTTCTCCAGCAGATCTTCCTGGAATTGAACCAGGTCTCCTACATTGCAGGCAGATTCTTTACCAAGTGAGCTATCAATATTGGCTATATACTTAGGTAGAGTAAGTCCTATCTGTGATATCCTCACAGGATCATGCCTAGCTCTAAGGTTTCATCCTCCTACACAACTAAAATTCTTTAATTTGAAGTTAATTCCTGGATTTTAGTTCTCAGATATGCAGTCTAGGGAGAGGTGACAGGTAGGTGGCTTTTGCCATCATTTGTTGGTGTGAATGAGTTTCTCAGATCTTCCTTTGCCAGCACAACCCCAGACAAAGTGGGTTTAGAGAAATCATAGGTACTTCAGAGAAGTATAAAACAGACTAGGAGGGGAAGGCTGAAGGTTCGAAAACAAAAGACAGGATGATGTAGACTTCTGCCTATAATTTTCTGTCATTTTGGTACTATACAACATCTTTATTAAGAAAGTATGACAGAACTAATTGACAGATTATTTTACTACAATCCACATCACCTAAACAAAGACTACCAACATTATGTCTTCAACTCCTGGGGATATGGGGACATTTTTACAAATCTCAGCAGATGACTTATGGGAAAGGGTAAAATTTCATATGTACAGTGCCTCCCTTTTCTTCACTTTATTGGATTGACCTTCAGGTAGGTGCTTTGGAAATGGCTAAGAATTAAGTAGTGCTGTTCCCAAAAGAAGAGAAAAACTGAGGAGCAGCAGCTGCCTTTTGAATTCTCAGGAATAATCATCTGGTCTTAATCAGGTCATTGGTGACTTTTTGTCTCAAATTATTCTTAGGCTTAGAGAATTTTAAAGTCATAATAAAATATGCAGTATCACTGCTCATACTTAGCATGGCTACAGCCAAGCTTTTTAGAAGGGTAGTTGATATCCATTTTGTAAACTTTTCTACCTCCTATCTCTCTAACTTCCTGTGTTCTGGTTTCTTTCCCCACCACTTCACTGAAACGGCCCTCTGTAATGTCACTGTTAACTTCTAACCTAATTCAGGATATGCATTCCAGGATCCCCTTTATACAATTTGATGCTTTCGGTCCATCTCTCCTTGATATTTCCTTTTTCTATCACTTCTATGACTCTCTCATGCCATTTTTCGCTTAGATTTTTGTCACTTAAAGACTAAACCAATTTTTGTCACTTAAAGACTAAACCTCCATCTCTTTTGTGGGCTTCTCACCATCATTATATCCGCCTTATACACAGTATTCCTCAGGATTCCATCTTCCATTCTTCTCTATCTTGTATACATCTCTGAAAGAACACCCCACTCATAAGACTCACCTACCATTTCTGACAAATAGATTCAAGGGATCAGATCTAATAGACAGAATACCTGAAGAACTATGGGTGGAGGTTCATAACATTGTACAGGAGGCGGTGATCAAAACCATCCCCAAGAAACAGAAATGCAAAAAGGCAAAATGATTGTCTGAGGCCTAATAAATAGCTGAGAAAAGAAGAGAAGGGAAACGCCAGGGGAAAAAGTCAAGATATATCCATCTGAATGCTGAGTTCCAGAGAATAGCAAGTAGAGATAAGAAAGCCTTTCTAGGTGAACAATACAAAGAAATAGAGGAAAACAATAGAATGGGAAAGACTAGAGATTTCTTCAAGAAAATCAGAGATACCAAGGGAACATTTCATGCAAAGATGGTCACAAGAAAGGACAGAAACGGTAGGGTCCTAAAAAAAAATCAATGATATGGCCTTAATAGAATATATATCGAGAAGAGGTGGCAAGAATACACAGAAGGGCTATACAAAAAAGGTCTTAATGACCCAGATAACCACAAAAGTGTGATCACTCACTAGAGCCAGAAATCCTGGATTGTGAAGCCAAGTGAGCCTTAGGAAGCATTACTATGAACAAAGCTAGTGGAAGTGATGGAATTCCAGCTGAGCTATATCAAATCCTAAAAGATGATGCTGTTAAAGTGCTGTACTTAGTATGCCAGCAAATTTGGAAAACTCACCTGTGGCCACAGGACTGGTAAAGATTAGTTTTCCTTCCAATCTCAAAGACAGGCAATGAGAAAGCATGTTCGAACTACCACACAATGGCACTCATTTCACTTGGTAGCAAGTTAAAGGCAAAAATACTTCAAGCTAGACTTCAGCAGTACATAAACCAAGAACTTCAGATGTACAAACTGGATTTTAAAAAAAGCAGAGGAACCAGAGATTAAATTGCCAACATCTGTTGGATCATAAAAAAGCAAGAGAATTCCAGAAAAATATCTACTTCTGCTTCACTGACCACGCTAAAGCTTTTGACTGTGTGGATCACAACAAACTGAAAAATTCTTGAAGAAGTGGGAATACCAGACCACCTTACCTGCCTATTGAGAAACCTCTATGCAGGTCAAGAAGCAACAGTTAGAACCAGACATGGAGCAACGGACTGGTTCAAAATTGGGAAAGGATTATGTCAAGGCTGTATATTATCAATCTGCTTGTTTAACTTCTACAGAGTACATCATGTGAAATGCCAGGCTGGATGAAGCTCAACCTGGAATCATAATTGCCAGGAGAAATATCAATAACTTCAGATATGCAGATGACACCATCCTAATGGAACAAAGCAAAGAGGAACTAAAGAACCTCTTGATGAAGATGAAAGGGGGGAGTAAAAAAGCTGGCTGAAAACTCAACATTCAAAAAACTAAGATCATGGCATCTGGCTCCATCTTTTCATGGTAAATAAATGGGAAAAAATAGAAACAGTGACAGACTTTATTTTCTTGGCTCTAAAATCACTGGAGATGGTGACTGCAGCCATGAAATTAAAAGACACTTTCTCCTTGGAAGAAAAGCTATGACAAACATAGAGAGCATATTAAAAAGCAGAGACATCACTTTGCCAGCAAAAGTCCATCTAGTTAAAGTTATGGTTTTTCCAGAGCCATGTTTGGATGTGAGAATTTTACTATAAAGAAGCCTGAGCACTGAATAATTGATGTGTTCTAACTGTGGTGCTGGAGAAGACTCTTGAGAGTTCCTTGGACAGCAGGGTGATCAAACCAGTCAATCCTAAAGGAAATCAACCCTGAATATTCATTGGAAGGACTGTTGCTGAAGCTGAGGCTCCAGTACTTTGGCCATCTGATGTGATGACCTGACTCATTAGAAAATACCCTGATGCTTAAAAAATTTTGAGGGCAGGAGGAGAAGGGTGCAACAGATGATGAGACGGTTGGATGGCATCATGGGCTCAAAAGACATGAGTTTGAGCAAACTCCAAGTGATAGTGAAGGACAGGGAAGCATGGTATGCTGCAGTCCATGGGGTCATAAAGAATAGGACATGACTGAGTGATTTAACAAAAACAACAAACATTGCTATTGACCATTCTTAACAATCAGGAAAATGTAGTCTGCAGGGTCAGCCCTTTTGAGTCCAGAGGTGAAGACTGTCTAGTGAATAGAATTGGAGACAATGCAAAATAATCACATGTCATCTCTATATCCTATGCAAAGCCATCATTCAACCCACGTCACCTCTGACTATGTGCCAGGCAATGTAAGAAAAAGTGTACATGGAACGTTATATAAAATAAATCAAAAGGCCATGATAGTCTACTTGTCTAGCATAAGTCTACTCTTAGGAGTGATTGAATAACCATTTGCTAATTGTTTGGGTCTACTAAATAGGTCATAGGAAGTTCATCTGGTCTAGCAACTTCCTAGTATTACTCAAGAATTAAAAAAAAAAAAAAGGCAAGAACAGATGCTGTTGTAGAGGTCATGCCAAGAAAATGTGAAGCTTTGAAGCTTTTCATTTCCTTGTAACTACCACCATTACCTCTTCAAATTTCAAATTGAATGTTTGTCAGTATTAAGTCAAAGAGACAAGCTGTTCATGCTACAAAGTCATCAGTCTCTAAGTGTACATGACAAATGCATCTTAGTTAAACTGTTCTTTTTAGGATAAAACCTTTAAGCAATTAGCATAAAAGAAATAGCTGTTTTATTGGTAAGTGTAGGGAATCCCTGTTTATGGAATTCATAGAATGTGACCACTCAGAGTATTCTGTAGTGATCTAGGGATCATTGTAGTGCTGTGGATCAATATGACTAAGTTACATGTTTTCCCTGAGAATGGTTATCCCAAGGGTACAGTTAATTTAGGAAAGGAAATGAAAGGAGATGAAAATATATACTTTCCCCTGGGGCCTAGATATAAAACAAGTAGTAACTCTTTATTTCAAAATATCAGAATGTAATAGATATCCTTTCTCAGAAAATTGTACTCCACTCCCTAAACTTTCTCAAATGCCCCCTGCTCCTCGCCTTGCTATCCATGACGTGTTCCTCCAGCATCTGTGTAGTATGCACTGCTATGTACCTGTGACTACTTGGATCAGACCTCCTCAGACAGTCTGCAGAGATTAAACAATTAAAATAGAAAAGAAAAAAGAGAGAAACAGGAGATAAAGGGAGTGTGTCCTAATGGCCTTCTTGTTGATTGTCTAGGTCTTCTAGAATGCCTAGATAGCCTTCCTTTTATGTGTTCTTTAAAGATAACATTGCATCCTTTTAATAAAAGCCCCATTTTGTATGAACTGATTTGACCTGGAATGTATATTTGTGTTTTTTGCTTACTATTTGCTCCTGCCAAAAAAACCATTACAACTGGGAGCAGCATGCTCATTCTTTTCGAGATTATTCCTTTTCTCTGCTTCTTTGTCTTACTCTACTTATATAGTTTCTGTGAAAGGTGTTATATTTGTATAAGTGGTGACCTATGCAATGATCTTAATTGACTACTCCAGAGGTTGGTACCTGGAAAGGTCTAGACCCAGTGCAGTTTTGTTCTCCCGTATTTCTGAATCTGGAAGCAGGGAGACCATTAGACCACTCTCTCCCGACTGACACATTTTCCAAATGTAAAACTCAGCGAAGGCCAGTTTTTCTCACTAATGCAAGTCTTCAGTGACTCTGCAGCCAACACATGATGCGCAATAAAGAGAAAACACTGAAAATGTTCATGTTGTCGCTTCTGGTTGATCCTTAGGCTAGCTGCATCTTTGACCTTTTTCCCCCTTTATATGTGTAAACTTTCTTAGATTTTCCGAATCAGTAATTCTCCTACATGCCTAAGTATGTTTAAATTGAGTTTTGATTAGGGTTGCCAATTTAGCAAATAAAAATACAGGATGCCCAGTTACATTGGAATATCATATAATAAAAATATTGCAATATTCAGTGTTTATGTAATATTCAAGTGTAATTGGATAGCCTGCATTTTATCTGGAACCATAGTTTTGACCACTTGCAATCACACTAATTCAGTTGCTTTTGGGATCTTATAACTATAGAGTGGGGCTTCCCAGGTGGCTCAGTGGTAAAGAATCTGCCTGCCAATGCAGGAGATGCAGGTACAGTCCCTGGGTTGGGAAGATCTCCTGGAGAAGAAAACGGCAACCCACTCCACTGTCCTTGCCTGGAGAAAACCGTGGACAGAGAAGTCCAACAGGCTACAGTCCATGGGGTCCCTACAGTGTCAGACACAACTTAGCTACTCGACAACAACAACCCCAGAGTCCTATTTAATGGAGCATGTTAGCTAGTCATTCCTACCTCAAACAAACAAAGAACACAGGACACATATTTCAGACTCCCTGGGACAATTTTTGTAGCCTAAGTATCATCACAGCTCTGCTTTGTCCTGTACAACTTTTGGAAATCTCTCTCTAGAAAGTGTAAGTGTAACTTTGAGGCAGAGTGTTTCATTTAAGTGACCCAGGAGCCATACTGTCTATTTGAAGTCAAGGCTCTGAGAAATGGATTTAATGTTCTCTCCAAGCTGGGAATCCAGGAACCCTTGAGTGTCACAGTCAAATGAGTGCTCCTGAACAAATCACTTCATCTCCCTTCTGTCTCCTTATCTTTAAGCTGTAGGCACTCTTTCCAGCCTTCCCAAAGTGTCACAGTGATTAACATTTATGGACTGCTTTGAAGATGAAAACTCCGTATCTGTTAAGCATTAACAAGATGGCAAATAATATATAATTATGGTGTATACATGTAAGAACATAAGAGCACTTCTGTTTTCACAGTTTTAATAATAATTTTCATAAAAAAAGCACGGGGCTCAGTTCTCTTTCTAACTTGATAAAATGCTTTGCTGTGGTATCACAGCCAAAGGAAAGGTTATTTGAAAAAAGAAGTGAAAAAGTAAATGTAAATATTTTCTAATATTTAGGCTGCAAGCAATTTTTCTTCATAAAAATCTCATTGTTGTTAATCACAAATGGCTAAAGGTTTTCTTTTCAAATGAGGTCTACCATTAAGATTGCTTTTGAAAGCATGCATTAAGACCAAAGGATGGGAAGTTGCTGTAATTTTCAGTTCATGTTACTTCTTGAGTACTGTCACTTCTCTATATAAAGCTATAGAAAGTGAACATTAGCCCTTTAAAGGAGTCATATTTCAAGGATCAGGTGGGAAAGACAGAAGTGTCGGATGCACCTCACTGCACTGCTGTTCATCCCCAACACTTTGCACAATGTGAGAATGTTTAATAATTCCAACCCAACCTACAGATAAGAATCTCTGGTGTCACATCCCAACTGACAGTGCTGGTGTGAGATTTGCAGTAAAACAATATTCCAGCTGTAGCTTTCATTTACAGAAATAAAACAGCAGAAGAGGAGGGAAAAAGGCCAGGGGAAGATAAACACTTTCATCTTAGAAGAGCGCTGACGTTAAATTATAATAGCTATCCTCAAACAAGGACAGAAAATCCAACCTCAGGACCTAAAGCTGACATGTATTCTATCATTTGAAATCTATTGCCCTATCTGTATTTTAAGTTAGCATGTTAATGTTTAGCTATCCAGAGAGCTCACCAAATATAAATAAGCTCTTTCCCAAATAAAGTCTTTGGCAACTGTGGGGCAGGCGGCCTTATTTTTCTCCCATTAATCACTAGAAACTTCACACGGCGTGAAAGTCTCAAGGGATATTTCTGGCTGGGAAAAAGATCCTCCCTCCTCAGTTCTAATCAGTCCATCCCATCTGTAATGGCTTTAGAAAATTGTTAATGACATAAAGTGACAGTCGAAGGGCTTTTTGGTCTGTCAGTGTAAGGTTACTATGAGCTCTCTGACAAACTACTACACGCAGCCCTCAAAGCTGCTGGAAAATGATCTGGATTACGAAGGAATAAATTTGATATGTTAGCAATCACAAGCAGGGACTAAAAAGAAAGGCTTCCTTAATACGGTTTTTTTTTCAGGCTATAATGGGAAATACGAAGATAAATCTGGCTTAGAGACAAACCCACATAAGACTGCCTCGAGCACTCAGAATATAGATCTCGGGTATGCGATGTGTAAAACACACAATGGCCGGAATAGGGAGCTAAGTATATAAGTGCAAACAAACCCATTTTTATAGTTAGCATGGCATTTTGAATGGAGCTTTAAGCCTAAAGGACACTCTCCTACTTGCAGATGAAGATGGGAAATGTAACAGTAAGTACTGTGTTTTTATAGATAGAAGTCTAATAAAATGTTCTGGAAAATTATGAACAAAAATCAAATTAAACCTGATTTTTCACCCATAAAATGTAGAAAATCTTGCCTTCTCTATTCTAAAGTAGTGTTTTTCTTCCAGTTCCATTATCTGGCTTCTGATTCATGGAAATTCTGAGTAGTGATGTGAGAATCACTACAATTTGAAATATCTGTTAAATACAGCAACATGACATCACAAGGTATAATTTCATTCCTTGCATTATATAAAAGTTCTGCACAAAACTGATAAATAAATGCATGTCTGGGAATTCGAACCAGTAAAAAATAGGCAGATAATAGATATGGAAATGGGAATTTGGAAAAAATTTTAAAGGCTAACTTTATTCTAATACAGTGAAACATTTTCTTTCATGTATTTTTTTCTCCAATTTCTAGAACATTCACCTCATTAGGGTATCACAAAAAGTGACAATATAAACAGTTTCCCACACATCTCCTGTAGGTTGTGCTGAGGGCTATAAAAATATTATATTCTGACAATTTCACAGATCTTACATGACTAGGTCAAAAGATTTTTACTTAGTAGAGAAATTTCTATAGAGAACAGCTACATGATATTTTCCCCAAATCCTTACATCTTCAATAAGACCAGAAAGGGAACTTTTATCTCAATACAGAATAGTATCCTATTAGCGAAAGAAACAGAGAAGGCAATGGCAACCTGCTCCAGTACTCTTGCCTGGAAAATCCCATGAATGGAGGAGCCTGGTAGGCTGCAGTCCATGGGGTTGCTAGGAGTCGGACAGGTCTGAGCGACTTCACTTTCACTTTTCACTTTCATGCATTGGAGAAGGAAATGGCAACCCACTCCAGTGTTCTTGCCTGGAGAATCCCAGGGACAGGGGAGCCTGGTGGGCTGCCATCTCTGGGGTTGCACAGAGTCAGACACTACTGAAGTGACTTAGCAGCAGCAGCAGCAGTGAAAGAAAATTTGGAGAACCTTAAAAGGATAATTTCTTAATGTAATTTAACAAGGGCTCTGCTTGGAGGACTCCATTTTTAACCAGATAGTTTCAAAGGGTAGCTTCCAGCTCTGTGATTCTACCATTAGTGACAATTTCTCTTAGGTGAGTATCATCTGGTAAGAATAGACAACCAGCTAATAAGTCCTGAACTAGGCTAGGGCTGTGTAGTAAACACAGAAATGGAATGAAGAGAAAAGAATAGTTTTTCAGTGAATACCTTTTATTGAACTAGGTACTGGAATTTCAACTGATTTCCTCTCCATCGTTAAATGCTGCACATTCTGTCTGAGAATTATGGCTAGGAGTGGAAAAAATCACTGACACACCAAGAGAAGTTCATCTCATTTGGCTTTAGAGCAGGTCATAGTCTTTGGAGACCTACACTAATCCTTTCAGACTACTAGGGGCCATCTCATAAATATCTATTTCAGTGCTCTAAAATGATTAAATGACATCATGATGACCTGGTTTAAGGAAAATGTTACATGAGGGCCCTAAATGGCACCCTGGTGGCCTGAAAGAGTTAATGCAGTTTTCGTAAGTGGCCAATTCAGTGTTAGTTTGCAATGTACAGAGCAGAGAATATGTCCCAATAACTCACTGGCAGCTTCATCTAATGTAAGTATATTAAGTTGAGAGAAGTCATTTGAAGGAGTCTCTAATAGAGCATGTGGCAATGATTAATACAGCAGCTCTGCTATGGAAGGAAAAATGGAGCCAATGGAAATTCAATAATCCTATAGAGAAACATTGGTATGATGTTCCTCTTATAGAATATCTCAAGAGATCGTAATATGTAACAGATACTGTATTCTTTCAAAACATTGCTAAACTATGTGTAACACACTCTGAAAGCAAGTAACATTTATGTTTTATAGCAAGAACTGAGACAAGAAGAATGTTTTACTAATTTTTTAATATCATGAAACTATACTACATTAGAACAGTAGATAGCAATTAGAAACTAATCTCTTCTTCAGTTCAGTTCAGTAGCTCAGTCGTGTCTGACTCCTTGTGACCCCTTGAACTGCAGTATGCCAGGCCTCCCTGTCCATCACCAACTCCTGGAGCCTACCCAAACTCATGTCCATTGAGTCAGTGATGACATCCAACCATCTCATCCTCTGTCATCCCCTTCTCCGCCTGCCTTCAATCTTTCCCAGCATCAGGGTCTTTTCAAATGAGTAAGCTCTTCACATCAGGTGACCAAAGTATTGGAGTTTCACCTTCAACATCAGTTCTTCCAATGAACACGGACTGATCTCCTTTAGGATGGACTGGTTGGATCTCCTTGCAGTCCAAGGGACTCTCAAGAGTCTTCTCCAACACCACAATTCAAAAGCATCAGTTCTTCGGTGCTCAGCTTTCTTTATAGTCCAACTCTCACATCCATACATGACCACTGGAAAAACCATAGCCTTGACTAGATATCTGGACCTTTGTTGGCAAACTAATGTCTCTGCTTTTTAATATGCTGTCTAGGTTGGTCATAACTTTCCTTCCAAGGAGTAAGCGTCTTTTAACTTCATGGCTGCAATCACCATCGGCAGTGATTTTGGAGCCCCCCAAAATAAAGTCTGACACTGTTTCCAATGTTTCCCCATCTATTTCCCATGAATTGATGGGGCTGGATGCCATGATCTTCGTTTTCTGAATGTTGAGCTTGAAGCCAAGTTTTTCACTCTTCACTTTCACTTTCATCAAGAGGCTTTTTAGTTCTTCTTCACTTTCAGCCATAAGGGTGGTGTCATCTGCATATCTGAGATTATTGATATTTCTCCCAGCAATCTTGATTCCAGCTTGTTTTTCATTCAGCCCAGCGTTTCTCATGATGTACTCTGCTTACATTACACGAATGTTCTTACTACTGAAGTAGTCAAAAGCAATGTATGGAGTTTAGTATTATTAGTTCAAAGTCTGCAATCAAGTTGGATGTAGGAATAAGTGAGAAAACATAAGAGAAATAGCAGAGAACCTGAATAGAGATGATTTTGAGAGTAAAAGTATTGAACACATTTTAGTATGCAAAAATAATTTGATTAAATGAATTGATCAACTAGTAGAAGCATAGAAACATAGAATTAAAAGAACTAATTACCAGTCCTTTATTAATGTCAAAACTATCACATATAAACATTATATGAAATATATATATATATGTAAATAAAGTCCAGAAACACCATAAGTCGTAACATATTTTGATACCTGTAATAAAAATTTATTATATGAAAAAGGAAACCCTTCAAATCTATGGGCAAGACAAGAACTCTGGGAGTCATAACAATATACTTGTGAAGAGAATGGATTCTTGGGTCATAGTGCTTGGTTCTAATTCCAGCTATATTTAATAGCTTTATTACCTTGAGCAAATCAACTAACTGTTCTTCAGCTCCCTTATATGAGGGTTAAGGGGAATATAACACATACCTTGTTGGGTTATGAGAAATAAGAGATAATAAATGTAAAGCATCTGGTAGAGTGAGTGGCTTATAGTAAATCACAATAAATGCTAATTCTTTTATTATCAATAAATGGCTAACCACTTAGACAAAAGTCTCCCTCTCATGTCAAAAATAAAATCAGGTGGATTAAATAAATGTTAAAAATGTAAAAATATAAGACATATCTGACTGTGTAATAATCTTGTATTGAAAGCAGGAAATTCAAAATTAAGCTGCTTAAATTTTAAACTTCTGATGGAAAAATTTTTATAAGCATAAAAACACATGGCAGAATAGAAAAATATTTAGTGTGTAATACAGAGTGTTGTGTATGTACTCAGTCATGCCCAACTCATTGCAACCCTATGGGCTGTGGCCCTCCAGGTTCCTCTACCCATGGAATTTTCCTGGTAAGAATACTGGAGTGGGTTGCCATTTCCTAATCCAGGGGATCTTCCTGACCCAGAGATGGAACCCACCTTTCCTGTATCACAGGCAGATTCTTCACCACTGAGCCACCAAGGAAGCCCAATACAAAGGGTTATCATAATTTAAATAGCATTCCCACTATCAGTTATTCTAAGATAATATTATATCAAGCAGGTAATGAACACAAGCAGATGGTATTTTAAGTTTACTGCTCTTTCTAGCCTCAAAGCTGCCTCAATCTTTATCTTCTATAACTTTTTCTCCTTGAAGGAAATAATAAATGTTACTTCAGCCTATTCTCATCAATCTAAATTATGTCTCCCTAAATTTCCTTCCCCTAGCATTTTTTTTCAGTTGTAGCTGTTGTTGTTCTTTATCATGTATTTATGTGTGTTGGTTTTTTTTCCACTTTCCCCTCACTATACAGTGAGCTCATGGGGCGAGATGTAGACTCTTTACCCCTCTACAGTAAATCCGTAGCATATAGCAGACATTTGAAGTAATGAAAGTGAATATCATAATGGGTTTTGCACACCATGGTAAGGCTTGCAGCAGCCTGGATGGGAGGGGAGTTTGGGAGAGAATGGATACATGAATATGTATGGCTGAGTCCCTTAGCTGTTCACCTGAAACTATCACAACACTTTGAACCCTCTATACCCCAATACAAAATGAAAAGTTGTTTGTTTTTTTTTTAAATAGACATTTAGCCTTTATAGCTAAGATTGTCATAGAAGAATTTTAAGTAGGATAAATCTTTCTTGGGTTTCAGTGATGGCTGGGGAAAGAATGAACTGGAAGGGAGCATGCCAGGAGACCAGGTCTTTGTTTAGTAAAGGAATTGAAACAATCCAAGAAATTATGAAGCTCTAAACTAAGGAAGTTTAATGGAAATAGAACAGGAAAGCTTCCAAAGATATTTAAAATTAGACTATTTTAATTGAAGCAGAGTGTATGTACAGGGAAATAAAGAGAATGAAATTTGTTCTGGATTTTAGGTTTGTTCTGATTCAGTTCAGTTCAGTCACTCAGTCATGTCCAACTCTTTGAGACCCCATGGACTGCAGCATGCCGGGCTTCCCTGTCCATCAACAATTCATGGAGCTTGCTCACACTCATGTCCATTGAGTTGGTGATGCCATCCAACCATCTCATACTCTATCATCCCCTTTTTCTCCCACCTTCAGTCTTTCCCAGCATCAGGGTCTTTTTCAATGAATCAGTTCTTCACATCAGGTGGCCAAAGTATTGGAGCTTCAGCTTCAGCATCAGTCCTTCCAATGAATATTCAGGACTGATCTCCTTCAGAATGGACTGGTTGGCTCTCCTTGCAGTCCAAGGGACTCTCAAGAGTCTTCTCCAACACCACAGTTCAAAAGGATCAATTCCTCAGCGCTCAGCCTGCTTTACGGTCCAACTCTCACATCCATACATGGCTATTGGAAAAACCATAGCTTTACTAGATGGACCTTTGTCAGCAAAAGTAATGTCTCTGTTTTCTAATATGCTGTCTAGGTTTGTCATAGCTTTTCTTACAAGGAGTAAGTGTCTTTTAATTTTATGGCTGCAGTCACCATCTTCAGTGATTTTGGAACCCAAGAAAATGAAGCCTGTCACTCTTTCCATTGTTTCCACATCTATTTGCCATGAAGTGATGGGACTGAATACCATGATTGTAAACCTCTAAAACTATACTAAGACATTTGTAATTCTTTGAGTTACATAAAGCCAATGAGGAATTTTTGAAATAGGATTTTGTTTGGTTTTTTATTTTTGTTTGGTTGTATCTTTTAAACCATCTTGATTAGCAGGATTAAGTTATTGGGACACATGGACTAGACTGAAGTTCAAATAAGTGAGCTTTGACCATAGTTGAAAACTCTTTGGGAAACACTATGAGACTTGAATAGTCATTTGAGGAATAAATAAGATAAATGTAGAGGAAGAGTAACTATTCAGACAGGGAGCATGGCAAGAGCAAAGGTGGAGGTGGAATTCCTACATCTCTTTTAAGGAAAGTAGACAAGTGGGCTTCCCTGGTGGCTCAGACAGTACAGAATCTGCCTACAATGCAAGAGACCCGGGTTCCATCCCTGGGTCGGGAAGATCCCCTGGAGAGGGGAATGGCTACCCACTCTAACACTCTTGCTTGGAGAATTCCATGGACAGAGGAGGGTCGCAAAGAGTTGGACATGGCTGGCTGACTAACACACACGGACAAGTGGACAGGTAGACTGCTTAGACTAAAGCATTAAGTTCATAGAAATGAAGTGGTCAGAGAGTTGAATGGAAAGGAAGTAGAATGTAAGTTTATCTTTGATGTCAAGCTAAGTTTTATTTAGAATAAACTTATGATCACTTATTTTTGAGGAAAGTAAGGAATGTCATAAATTTTAAGCAGAGTAGCTACTGGTGTTAAGTGTGTGAAAACATAGCCATAATACCTAAAAATTTTTTATCATATTTGAAAAATTAACTAGTTCTTAACAATCCCAAATGTATAATCAGTGTTCAAATTTCTCTAAGTTTTTACTTTAAACTTTTTTTGTAATTCATTTCTTTGAATTACTATTAAAATAAGTTTCATTTATTGTAATAGGTTGATGATGTTTCTTAAATATTTTTAATTTTTAGCTTTATTTTCCATTTTTAAGGTGTCTTGAAATTTATTTTTAGAGGGGCAGAGACAGTATTTGCTAGTTACACACTCATGATATTATTTACAATGTTCATCTGTCTCCTATATTTCTCAGAAAATGGTTGTTACATTTTAAAAATTCATCAGATTTAGATTTTTTTGGGAGGACAAGACAGAACTGTCTCCAGGTTGTGCTGTGTTCTATCAGGGAGCACATAATATTTGGTGGATTATAGCAACTATTAAAAAGTGATATTCTAATTCAACCATTCATTTTATTAATTGAAATACTATAAGTAGAAACTTCCTATCAATAATTTGATTACCTTAACTTATAAATAGCTGAGAAAAGAAAAGAAGTGAAAGGCAAAGGAGAAAGGGAAAGATATATATATATCATTGCAGAGTTCCAAAGAATAGCAAGGAGAGATAAAAAAGCCTTCCTCAGTGATCAGTGCAAAGAAATAGAGGAAAACAATAGAATGGGGAAGACTAGAGATCTCTTGGGAGAAGGCAATGGCACCCCACTCCAGTACTCTTGCCTGGAAAATCCCATGGACAGAGGAGCCTGGGAGGCTGCAGTCCATGGGGTCGCTAAGAGTCGGACACGACTCAGCAACTTCACTTTCACTTTTTACTTTCATGAATTGGAGGAGGAAATGGCAACCCACTCCAGTGTTCTTGCCTGGAGAATCCCAGGGACTGCAGCGCCTGGTGGGCTGCTGTCTATGGGGTCACACAGAGTCAGACATGACTGAAGCGACTTAGCAGCAGCAGCAGCAGCAGCAGAGATCTCTTCAAGAAAATTAGAGATACCAAGGGAACATTTCATGCAAAGATGGGCACAATAAAGGACAGAAATGAAATGGACTTAACAGAAGCAGAAGATATTAAGAAGAGGTGGCAAGAATACACAGAAGAACTATACAAAAAAGATCTACATGACCCAGACAACCACAATGGTATGATCACTCAACTAGAGTCAGACATCCTGGAATGCAAAGTCAAGTGGGCCTTAGGAAGCATCACTATGAACAAAGCTAGTGGAGGTGATGAAATTCCAGTTGAGCTACTTCAAAACCTAAAAGATGATGCTGTGAAAGTGCTGCACTCAATATGCCAGCAAATTTGGAAACTCAGCAGTGGCCATAGGACTGGAAAGGGTCAATTTTCATTCCAATTCCAAAGAAAGGCAATGCCAAAGAATGTTCAAACTTCTGCACAACTGCACTCATCTCACATGCTAGCAAAGTAACACGCAAAATTCTCCAAGCTAGGCTTAAACAATATGTGAACTGAGAACTTCCAGATGTTCAAACTGGATTTAGAAAAGACAGAGGAACCAGAGATCAAATTGCCAACATCCGCTGGATCATTGAAAAAGCAAGAGAATTCCAGAAAACATGTATTCTGCTAAAGCCTTTGACTGTGTGGGTTACAACAAACTGGAATATTCTTAAAAAGATGGGAATATCAGACCACAGGACCTGAGAAATCTGTATGCAGGTCAAGAAACAACAGTTAGAACCAGACATGGAACAATGGACTGGTTCAAAATTGGGAAAGGAGTATGTCAAAGTCTTACATTGTCACCCTGCTTATTTAACTTACGTGCAAAGTACACCATGTGAAATGCCGGGGTGGATGAAGCACAAGCTGGAATCAAGATTGCGGGGAGAAATATCAATAACCTCAAATATGCAGATGACACCACCCTTATGGCAGAAAGCAAAGAGAAATTAAAGAGCTTTTAATGAAGCTTGATGAAAGTGAAAGAGGAGAGTGAAAAAGCTGGCTTAAAATCCAGCATTCAGAAAACTGAGATCATGTCATCCAGTCCCATCACTTGATGGCAAATAGATGGGAAAAAATAGAAACAGTGATAGACTTTATTTTCTTGGGCTCCAAATCACTGCAGATGGTAACTGCAGCCATGAAATTAAAAGACACTTGTTCCTTGGAAGAAAAGCCATGGCCAACCTAGCCAGCATATTCAAAAGTAGAGACGTTACTTTGCTGACAAACATCCATATAGTCAAAGCTATGGTTTTCCCAGTGGTCATGTATGATGTGAGAGGTGGACCGTAAAGAAAGCTGAGCGCCGAAGAATTGATGCTTTTGAACTGTAGTGTTGGAGAAAACTCTTGAGAGTCCCTTGGACAGTAAGGAGATACAAGCATCAATCCTAAAGGAAATTAGTCCTGAATATTCATTGGAAGGACTGATGCTGAAGCTGAAGCTCCAATACTTTGGCCACCTGATGTGAAGAACTGACTTATTGGAGAAGACCCTGATGCTGGGCAAGACTGAAGATAGGAGGAAAAGTAACGACAGAGGATGAGATGATTGGATGGCATCACCGAGTCAATGGACAAGAGCTCAGGAGTTGGTGATAGACAGGGAAGCCTGGCGTGTGCAGTCCATGGGGTCTCAGAGAATCAGGCACGACTGAGCTACTGAACTGAACTGAACTGATAGTTTGTATAGTAAATGCAGGAAAATTATCTATTTCTCTTTATGTACCAGTTCTCAAAAAAAAAAAAAAAAAAAAATTGATTTTCTAACCTGCTCCAAAGTTATCATTTTCTTTATTTTAAAAGAAATTTTTATGAACTCATGCATTAACATATGTTTGATGTATTTCAATCTATTGCAGTTTTCCTTGTTGATCAAATTGTTGTATCTTTGCCCCATAGGAAACCTCTTTAAATTGACTTCTGAATCTTTTTGATACAACCCTAGTAGCCTTTGAAAGCTTCCTTGCTTACATGACAAGATGTCCCAGGATCATCTTCTAAGTTTTCTACTCACCACTCAGAATCAACAATTCTCCAAGGATACTCTATTACTTGTGTTGTGGAATGGAATTTCAAGACCACAAATGAATTCTAGGTGTGCTCACAGCTATAGAGTTAGTCATTGTTTTTATACATTTCTAGAGCACAAGGATGGAGAAGGCAATGGCAACCCACTCCAGTACTCTTGCCTGGAAAATCCCATAGATGGAGGAGCCTAGAAGGCTGCAGTCCATGGGATCACTAAAAGTCAGATACTACTGAGTGTCTTCACTTTCACTTTTCACTTTCATGTGTTGGAGAAGGAAATGGCAACCCACTCCAGTGTTCTTGCCTGGAGAATCCCAGGGACTGGGGAGCCTGGTGGGCTACCATCTATGGGGTCACACAGAGTTGGACATGACTGAAGTGACTTAGCAGCAGCAGCAGAGCACAAGGATAAGAAATGTGTGTTTTTTTAAGATAAAGTCTATTGTGAGTTCATATTATGTATGTTTATTGTGAATTCCAAATCATATTAAGGAGTATATTTTTTACCTAAATGTATTGATCTTACATTTATTTCCTATTTTTCTTATGGACAACACTCCTTGATCTTAATGATAATGATAATCTTATAAATCCTTATTTATTTTTTCCTTTGTTGCAGTAACAGTCTCATATTAGCAACACAGTACTGCTACCTACAATACAAATCCTCAAAGTGTACAGTTTATTTTCAAGTTTCATTTTTTGGACCTAAGAATAACTCCAAGGATGGGAAGTCAAGTTCTTGTGTTTTAAAAGTCACTGTAAACATTTCTTCTTATGTTGCTTATCTTTTCATGCACAAATTCCATGCTGTTTCATTATGGAAGCTTTGTCATATGTGCCAGTAACTTTTAGGGATAGATCATTTTCATTATTTTCTTTTTCAGCGTTATCTTATTTCCGAGTTATTACTACTTTTTTTTTTTCCAGCTAAACTCTGTTTAGCTTAGGAAAAATAAAACCTAGTGATATTTTAATTATGTTGACACAGTTATAGTGTTAAACCTTACCACCCAAGAGTGTAATATGTTTTTTATATGTCCACTTCTATTTTTTAGCCTTTCAGGAATGTTTTGAGATCTTCTACATATGAGAGATATTAAAAGATGAAATGGTAGGACTGGAATATGAGGGAAGAAATAGAGAAAAATGTGGTCTTCACCCTCTTTTATGGGAGAATTATTTATATGTTTGCTTGACAGAAATGAGATTTTAAGAGATGAACACAAGAAATAATGGTGATTTTTTTTTTCATTTTAGTACCATAACCTGAATTTTGTCTGTGCTTCAATGGCAATTAAAGATATCAAATTTACATAGAAACAAATGTTATTGAAATAAATTAGTAATAATCACTGATAGCATATCACATGAGATAATTATTCACTATACTTAGTCACACAGTGTGAAAAAGTGTTCCTTTTCAAGTGTGTGCAGTTTCATGCAAATTGCAGAGGTTTCCTCCAACACTTTTCCGTCACTTTGCTTCTCACTTCGTAGTGCTCTCCTTGCAACTGCCCTACCCATGCTGCCACCACCTCAGTCAGGACTGAATATCCATATCCTGCCCAAGTTCTTCCCACAGCTCCTGTATCAGAATCCAGGTTCCTACGTTGGACTCTTCTCTCTCCCATCTCCCTCTGTCTGCTATCAACTAAATCCTGTTAAGTCCACTCCTAAAGAAGCTGAACAAGTAGGTTGAGTCTGCCTCTTTAAAAGCCCTTGAAAAATCTGACTCCTCTCCATTGTCATTGCTTGTGACACTGCTTTATTCAGAACATCATTTTCTCACTGATTATACTGAGATAAAATCCTCAGTACTCATCTTGCTTCCTTTATCCTTTGTTTCCTTTCTTTGATGACTATCTGTGGCAATATTTATCCTATTTATATCTTCAAGCCATCTTCTGTACTGCTACCTGAGTCATCTTTAAAAATACAAGTTGAATACTTCTATGACCTCCACTACTTAAAGCATATTCCCAATATATATTCTAGAAAATTCCAAAGAGTTCCATGACAAGTGCTACATCTTATATTCTTAAGAGGGTCACAGGGTAAATTGGCTATAAGGCGCTCCCTCCAGTAGAGAAATATGTTTAAATGTGATTAATCTAATGAGCCTGAATTCATGTGATTATGGGCATTTTAAATATATTTAACAATTTTTTTGGCAATCATTTGTTCTAAAAACCAATACTTTAGAATATACTGATACGACGAATAAAATGCAAACTCCTTATTACGAATAATCTTACTATTGCTGTGGTCTCATCTTCCACAGGTCCCTCTTCTTCCTAATATTCTAACAAGGACCGGGTGGCACAATTCACACTCTTGTACACTGTGGACAGTACCCTGAAATTTGCCATACTGATTCCTCTCTCTGTGTTTAAATATGCAGTACCATTTTTCTAAGCTGATTTTGCTCCCATCATCCAACTAATAAATTCCCACTCATTCTTCAAGACCCAGTTTGGATGTCACTTCCTCAGTACCAGTTTGAATGTCATCTACATACAGATGAATCATCAGAGATATCATGGCCTGAAAAAATATGCAAAATGAGATGAAAGCCAAAAACATACCTTCAGCAATGCTTATATTTAGATATAACTCCCTGTTCTTTCAGAAGCTCCATGAAGGTGACTGAAAAGGAATTTTTAAAGTTATAGGATGAAAACCAATAGAAATTGTGTTCCAGGGGTCAGTTAAGGTGATAAAGTATTAGCCCACAAGACTCCTCTGCCCATGGGATTTTCCAAGCCAAGAATGCTGGAGTGGGTTGCCATTCCCTTCTCCAAGGGATCCTCCCCACCCAGGAATCGAACCCGTATATCCTGTGTCTCTTGCATTACAGGAAGATTCTTTACCTCTTGAGCCATTTGGGAAGCTCAAAGTATTAATAGAAAGGCTCAAGTACTACAGAGTTATAAGTAGGAGGGGGAAGGAGACCAAGAAGACACATTTGAGTCTTACTGGTTATCTTAATGAAGCAAGTTCAGGAGAGTTATTGAGTACTTCGAGGTAACTATATTCTTTTATTCTCTAGCCAAAAACTGAAAAATACTCAGAGGAATTAAAACTATACATACACACACTCACACATAATTTCCATGTAGAGAAAACCAGATGGAATAGATGGACTGCTTGAGATAAAGTTTAAGAAGATGAAGGATCCTGGATATAGAGGGACTTGAGGAAACATGGTGATAAGAAGGAAACTCAGAGATTTTTCTTATGTCTTTCCTTGGAGGGAGATGGAAACCCTGCTAAATGGGAAAAGTAAAGAACATTTGTCCACCATTCTGTGGGTTTTTTGTGTATGTTCAGTTCAGTTCAATTGCTCAGTTGTGTTCGACTCTTTGTGACCCCATGGACTGCAGCATGCCAGGCTTCCCTGTCCATCACCAACTCCCGGAGCTTACTCAGACTCATTGTCCATCAATTCAGTGATGCCATCCAACCATCTCAACCTCTGTCATCCCCTTCTCCTCCCACCTTCAATTTTTCCCCGCATCAGGGTCTTTTCTATTGAGTCAGTTCTTCACATCAGGTGGCCAAAGTATTAGAGTTTCAGCTTCAACATCAGTCCTGCCAATGAGTTTTCAGGACTGATTTCCTTAAGGATAAATTGGATCTCCTTGCAGTCCAAAGGACTTTCAAGAGTCTTCTCCAACACCAGAGTTCAAAAACATCAATTTTTCGGTGCTCAGCTTTCTTTATAGTCCAACTCTTACAACCATACATGACTACTGGAAAAACCATAGCTTTGACTAGATGGACCTTTGTTGGGAAAGTAATGTCTCTGCTTTTTAATATGCATATGCTGTCTAGGTTAATCATAGCTTTCCTTCCAAGAAGCAAGAGTCTTTTAATTTCATGGCCATCTTTTGGCCACTACGGTCAACATCTGCAATGATTTCAGACACCCCAAAATAGTCTCTCACTGTTTCCACTGTTTCCCCATCTATTTGCCATGAAGTGATTGGACCAGATGCTGTGATCTTAGTTTTCTGAATGTTGAGTTTTAAGCCAGCTTTTTCATTCTCCTCTTTCCATTTCATCAAGACATCATCACTTTCATCATACATATCTTTCACTTTCATCAAAACATTCATCACTTTCCTCATTACATATGTGTAGGTGATTGTCTAAAAGTAACACAACGTCCACAGTTTCAAATGTTAAGGCTATAACAAAAGACATACAAAAGGAAGATAAATATATCTTGAAAATAAAGAAGAACTGAGGAAAAGATTTTGCTAGGCTGAAGGAAAGAGACAGAAGAAAGGAATACATTGCCAAGGCAATAGAAAGGAGAGAATTAACGGAGTAGAATACCAGAAAAGAGTATTTCTGTGTGTGTGTGTGTGTGTGTGTGTGTGCATGCATGTATGCACATGCACACACGTGTGCATGCTAGGACTGGAAGGAAGCAGGATTGGATCAGGGTAATAGTTTGGACCAATCAAGAATGTTACTTTTCTTTGACTATAACATTTTGTAAATCAAATTTGTCTTCTATTTCCAGAAATACAAAAAGATATCCTCACTTAATAGCACTGTGAAGATTCATAGAAAACTTTCTTAGGATTATAAGTAATAATACTTTTTTAGGATTATGGCAAAGAAAAGAGTGTTTCCTCTATCTTATGTATAGAAAACTCACATTAATATTTTCCCTGGATATAGAATTGGTCATATATTGCCTTTCTCTGCTCCTTAGTGCAGTATACTGACAACATGGCATACATTTTAGAGGAGGACTACTTAAAGGGTCCATAGGGAATATTTGAGCAAAAGGAATCTGCTAGATATTTCTGTACTATTTTCATAATTCACTCTTATGAAGTTAGGCCTCAGGGAACAAGGGTCACATATTCCTTTTTCATTTTGGAACAATCACAACATTATTTAATCAGGAGACAAAATTTTATTTTATATTACAAAGTCTTTAAGTAAGGAGTAGGATTGCTTTGTGATCTACGAAATGAAGTTTGAATAGAAGTATTAGGAAGCCTCCTCCGTACACTGTCATCAAAGCGTCCAAAAGTCTTCCTGCCTGGAACATTTCTTACACATGATTCTTATTTCTTAACTGCAATCTATACCTAGGAGCAATCTTTTGTTCTCGGTGCTGCCAAAACTTCCACCTTCCAGCAATGACCTCAGTTTAGCACCTACTCATAAGATGTGTTTGCACATCGTTGGTACGTTATGGTGACATATATGTTCCTATCAAGGAGCCTGTCATAGAATTTAGGAGATGTTAACATTTTTCCATCTGTGTGTGTGAAAGTGACGTTTCCTGTTAATTTTGTTCTCTTGCTGAACTCTTCAAGCAAAAGCCTTCTGTGGGAGGCAGAATGATGTCATTACAGTCATAGCATAAATTTTTCAACCTTTAGAATGAGACATATTGTGGCATATATTTCACTACTTTTAAAAGCAGCAAAATAAAAACTTGGAGGATGATGATATCAATTTTATGTTTTTCAAGTGTGGGGGTTTCCAGAACCTTGAGAATGACTCCAAGGCTAAAATTTCCCCTGGCACATGAATTTCCTCTCTCGCCTTAGAAGAGGCAAGCCCATCTATGGATATCCTTGTTTATGAGACAAACAGAGACTTGGCTATTTAACTGCAGACGTATTGAGACTTTTTGCAGGCAAAATAGTCTAGCACTAGTGATTTAAAAATAAAAAGAGATCAAACCTCCAATTTCAGCTCTGACATGCAAAAGCTTGGAAGTTGTCGTTCCCATTTTTGCAACCAGAAAAAGCTGAAATCAATAACTTTTCTTGGACTTATCAGAGAACTGATATGGCAGAGCAAACTGCCATCCGGAAATTCAGAGAAAAAGGCAAATGTAGAGTTAGTCTCCATCTCTTTCCCTTAAAAAGAAGTCACTGGGGTCATATACTGCTGGCAACACAATAATTTTGATGAATTGCTAGAGGCTGGGTATGAACTAGCATGAAAGTGAGAGATTTTGGAGGCTGTACTTTTAAGAAGACTCCCAATGTTTTCTTGAGTTTTACCTCCAGGAACCATTCCAGGTTCTTACCTTGAAGAGCCAAGAATCATCCCCTCCTGGCTCTCACATGGGAGAGGAAAAGTAGCCACTGTGAAATACTCATAAAAGTCTTATAATAAAGGTGTATGCATCAGGGAAAGATTTAAAAGAGCCTTAGCCACCTAAGGAAGGGAATTCTTTCCTTTCCAGCCTCTGTTAGCTTTCCTGCAACACCAAAGAGGAAAAAAAAAATTCTAAGAGTTGTAACTTGTAAAGGTAATAGCCCAGGGGCAACGGAGAAGGCAATGGCACCCTACTCCAGTACTTTTGCCTGGAGAATCCCATGAATGGAGGAGCCTGGTGGGCTGCAGTGCATGGGGTCGCCAGAATCGGACACAACTGAGTGACTTCACTTTCACTTTTCACTTTCATGCATTGGAGAAGGAAATGGCAACCCACTCCAGTGTTCTTGCCTGGAGAATCCCAGGGACGGGGAGCTTGGTGGGCTGCCATCTATGGGGTTGCACAGAGTTGGATATGACTGAAGCGACTTAGCAGCAGCAGCAGCAGCAGGGGAAAAGCCCATGAAAGGTGCAAAGCCTAGTCACAATAAAATAGAATGCTTCCTCCCCTCCATTCCCTTCTATCACATCAATAGGGATCTAGTGCCTCATAGCTGAAAGAACTGAAAAACAGACTGTCTGAGGATGGCATCTCAGGGAAGCCAAGGACAACAAGGGAGATAAAATCAAGGATAGTAAAGGAATTGAAGACTTTGGTGCTTACAGTTGCAGTGAACGTTCAATACAGCCCTAATCCTAGAAATATAAAACCTTATACTAACAGACTATTTACCTCAGTTTCTATTATGTGATACATTTTTGTCTGGCCTTCAACAATAACAAAAAAATATAAGGCGTGATAAAAGGCAAGAGAAAAAGTCTGAAGACAAAGCAACCATCAGACCACATTCAGATATGACACAGATGTTAGAATTATGAGTCAAGGACTTTAAAATAACTATGATTAATATCTTCAGAGTGCTAATGGAAAAGTAGAGAACATGTGAAAATATATGGGTAAAGTAAGCAGGGGGAAGCTCTAGAATCACAAGAAAATGCAAAAAAATCAAACCACTGTAATAAAAATAAAAGATGCTTTAGAAGAGCTTATCAACAAATTTGGTAGAGCTGAGAAAACAATAAATGAACTTGAAGACAGGTCACTATAAACTTCCCAAAAAGAAATGCAAAGAAAAGAAGGGTGAAAAAAAAAAAAAAAAATTAAATGAACACAACCTCTTAAAACTGTGGCACAATTACAAAAAAGTGGAACTAAAGAGCCTCTGGATGAAGGTGAAAGATGAGATTGAAAAAGCTGGCTTGAAACTAAGGTCATGGCATCCAGTCCCATCACTTCATGGCAAATAGAAGGGGGAAAAATGGGAACAGTGACAGATTTTATTTTCTTGGGCTCCAAAATCACTGCAGATGTTGACTGCAGCCATGAAATTTAAAAAAACAAAACAAAACACTTGCTTCTTGGGCAAACTTAGGCAGCATATTAAAAAGCAGAGACATCACATTGCTGACAAAGGTCTGTATAGTCAAAGCTATGGTTTTTCCAGTAGTCATGTACAGATGTGAGAGTTGGACCATAAAAAAAGTTGGACCAAAAAAAAGCACCGAAGAATTGATGCTTTTGAACTGTGGTGCTGGAGAAGACTCTTGAAGGTCCCTTGAACAGCAACAAGATCAAACCAATCAATCCTAAAGGAAATCAGTCCTGAATATTCATTGGAAGGACTGATGCTGAAGCTGAAACTCCAATAATTTGGCCACATGATGCAAAGAACTGACTCATTGGAAAAGACCTGATGTGGGGAAAGACTGAAGGCAGCCTGGAGAAGGGGATGACAGAGGATAAGATGGTTGGATGGCATCATCAATTCAATGGACATTAGTTTGATAAAACTCTGGGAGATAGTAAAGGACAAGGAAGCTTGGCATGTTGCAGTCCATGGGGTCACAGAAAGGCCGACAAAACTGAGTGACTGAACAACCACATACAAGCATTTGGAATAACAGAAGAAGAGAGAAGGAGCAGAAAAAATATTAGAAATAATGATGAGGATTTTTCAACATTAATAATAGACACCCAACCACAGACTAGGAAGCTCAGAAAATATAAGCAGGATAAACACCAAAAATAACCCCCTAAACCTGGGCATATCATATTCAAACTATAGAAAGACAAAGACAGAGAGAAAATGTTGAAATCAGCCAGAATTTTAAAACAAAAAGGAAAAACAACAGACATCCCTTCTAAACCACTGCTGGCAAGAAAACAATATAGAGAGTTGATATGAATTCAAGATAAGAATTGATATGCTAAAAGAGGAATGACAGTAGGGTCATAGAAAATGTTGAGTTAAAAATCAGAAAACAGCAGGACTTTGCTGGTGGCACAGTGGATAAGAATCCAGCTGCCAGTGCAGGGGACACGGATTCAATCCCAGGAAGATTCCACTTGCCGTGGAGCAGTTAAGCCCATGTGCCACAGTTGTTGAGCCTGTGTGTTCAACTCCTGAAGCTTGCATGCCTTGGAGCCCATGCTCTGCAACAAGAGAAGCTGCCAAAATGAGAAGCCGCCACAATGAGAAGCCTGCACACGGCAACAAAGAGTAGCCCCCGCTAGCTGCAGCTAGAGAAAGCCCATGCAAAGCAATGAAGACCAAGAGCAGTTGAAAATAAATAAGTTTTCAAAAATCAGAAAACAGAAAAAAAGAAAATGCAATGAACACAAAACAGAAACATGGTAGTTATTAATCCAGCGATATAAAAATACATTTTAAATGTGAATAACCTAACGGTACAAATTTAGACAGATTATTATATTGAAAGAAAACAACTCTATAATGTCTAGAAGGAATCCACTTTCAGTATAAAGACTCAGACTAAAAGTAAAGGAACAGAGAGAAATATTTTGTAAGTACTAATCAGAAGAAAATAAGGATGGCTTTATTAATTTCAGATATAGCTGACTTCAGATCAGGGAAAATAAATAGGGATTAAGACAAGCTTCTAGAATGATAAAGGGTCAATTCTCAGCAGATGTAATGACTCTTAATATACATATGTGCCTCAATAAAAGCACATCAAAATATGAGACAATAAATACTGATAAAACTTTACGGAGAAACAGATAAATCCACTATTACAGTTGGAGTTTTCATCACCTGTCAATAGCTGACACAACAAGCAAGCAGAAAATCAGTAAGGATATAGATGAACTGAAGAGCATTATGAATCAACCTGATATAATTAACATTTATAAAATAATACCCTATCCAACACCAGCAGAATAAACATTTCATTTTTCTCAAGAATCCCTGTAACAATCTTAATGACAGAAAATATGCTCAGCCGTAACACTGTAACAGATTTAAAATAAAATAAGTTATGCAGAGTATGTTCTCAGACCAGAGTGGGATTAAACTAGAAATCAGTAACACAGAGATATCTAGAAAAACTCCCAAATATCTGGAGATTAAACAATACAGTTTGAAATAACATATGGGTTAAAGAAGGAATCAAGAGACATTTTAAAATATTTTGAACTAAAAATGAAAATACAAATTCTCAATCTTGGGAATCAGCAACCAGTGTTTAGAGGGAAATTTATAGTATTAAGCACATTCAGTTCAGTTGAGCTTAGTGCTCAGTTGTGTCTGACTATTTGCGACCATATGGACTGCGGCACACCAGGCTTCCCTGTCCATCACCAACTCCCAGAATTTAATCAAACTCATGTCCATCGAGGCGAGGATGCCATCCAACCATCTCAACCTTTGTCATCCCCTTCTCCTCCCACCTTCAATCTTTCCCAGCATAAGGGTCTTCTCCAGTGAGTCAGTTCTTTGGATCAGGTGGCCAAAGTATTGGAGCTTCAGCTTCAACATCAGTCCTGCCAATGAATACTCAGGACTGATTTCCTTTAGGATGGACTGGTTGGATCTCCTTTCAGTCCAAGGGACTCTCAAGAGTCTTCTCCAATACCACAATTCAAAAGCATCAATTCTTCAGCACTCAGCTTTCTTTAAAGTTCAACAAACACATCCATACATGACTACAAAAAAACCCATAGCTTTGACTAGATGGACCTTTGTTGGCAAAGTAATGTCTCTGCTTTTTAATATGCTGTCTAGGTTGGTCATAGCTTTTCTTTCAAGGAGCAAGTGTCTTTTAATTTCATGGCTGCAGTCAATATCTGCAGTGATTTTGGAACCTCAAAAATAAAGTCTCTCACTGTTTCCATTGTTTTCCCATTTATTTGCCATGAAATGATGGGGCTGGATGCTTTAATATTAGCTTTCAGAATGTTGAGTTTTAAGCCAACGTTTTCACTCTCCTCTTTCACTTTCATCAAGAGGCTGTTTAGTTCCTCTTTGATTTCTGCCATAAGGGTCGTGTCATCTGCATATCTGAGGTTATTGATATTTCTCCAGGCAATCTTGATTCCAGCTTATGCTTCATCCAGCCCAGCATTTCACATGATATACTCTGCATAGAAGTTAAATAAGCGGGCCTTATTTAACTTATTTAAGCCTTGACGTACTCCTTTCCTGATTTGGAACCAGTCTGTTGCTCCATGTCCAATTCTAATTGTTGCTTCTTGACCTGCATACAGATTTCTCAGGAGGCAGGTCAGGTGGTCTTGTATTCCCATCTCTTGAAGAATTTTCCACAGTTTGTTGTGGTTCACACAGTCAAAGGCTTTGGCGTATTCAATAAAGCAAAAATAAATGTTTTTCTGGAACTCTCTTGCTTTTTCAATGATCCAGCAGATGTTGGCAATTTGATCTCTGGTTCCTCTGTCTTTTCTAAAACTAGCTTGAACATCTGGAAGTTCACAGTTCACATACTGTTGAAGCCTGTCTTGGAGAATTTTGAGCATTACTTTGCTAGCGTGTGTGCATTTCTTTTCCTTGGGGATGGTCTTGATCCCTGCCTCCTGAACAGTTTCATGAACGTCCGTCCATAGTTCTTCAGGCACTCTATCAGATCTAATCCCTTGAATCTATTTGTCACTTCCACTGTATCATTGTAATGGCTTTGATTTATATTGTACCTGAATGGTCTAGTGGTATTCCCTACTTTTTCGTCTATTTAAGCCTGAATTTGACAATAAGGAGTTCATGATCTGAGCCACAGTCAGCACCTGGTCTTGTTTTTGCAGACTGTATAGAACTTCTCCATCTTTGGCTGCAAACAATATAATCAGTCTGATTTTGGTATTGACCATCTGCTGATGGCCATGTGTAGAGTCTTTTCTTGTGTTGTTGGAAGAGGGTGTTTGCATTGATCAGTGCATTCTCTTGGCAAAACTCTGCTAGCCTTTGCCCTGCTTCATTTTGTACTCCAAGGCCAAATTTGCCTGTTACTCCAGGTATCTCTTGAATTCCTACTTTTGCATTCCAGTTCCCTATCATGAAAAGGACATCTATTTTGTGTGTTAGTTCTGGAAGGTCTTGTAGGTCTTAATAGTACTGTTCAGCTTCTTCAGCATTACTGGTTGGGATATAGACTTCGATTACTATGATACTGCATGGTGCCTTGGAAATCAACAGAGATCATTCTGTTCTTTTTGAGACTGCATCCAAGTACTGCATTTGGGACTCTTGTTGACTGTGATGGCTACTCCATTTCTTCTAAGGGATTCTTGCCCACGGTAGTAGATAAAATGGTCATCTGAGTTAAATTCACCCATTCCAGTCCATTTTAGTTCTCGAATTCCTAAAGTGTCAATGTTCAGTCTCATCATCTCCTGTTTGACCACTTCCAATTTGCCTTGATTCATGGACCTAACATTCCATGTTCCTATGCAATATTGCTCTTTACTGAGCATGGCCCCGCCCATCAGAACAAGACCCAGTTTCCCCCACAGTCAGTCTCTCCCATCAGGAAGCTTCCATAAGCCTCTGATCCTTATCCATCAGAGGGCAGACAGAATGAAAACCACAATCACAAAAAACTAACCAACCTGATCACATAGACCACAGCCTTGTCTAACTCAATGAAACTTTGAGCCATGCTGTGTAGGGCCACCCAAGACAGATGGGTCATGGTGGAGAGTTCTGACAAAACGTGGTCCACTGGAGAAGGAAATGGCAAACCACTTCAGTATTCTTGCCCTAAGAACCCCATTGACAGTATGAAAAGGCAAAAAGATAGGACACTGAAAGATGAACTCCCCAGGTCAGTAGGTGTCTGATATGCTACTGGAAATCCTTGGAGAAATAACTCCAGAAAGAATGAAGAGACGGAGCCAAAGCAAAACCAACACCCAGTTTTGGATTAAGCACATTAGTTAGTAAAAAAAGAAAGCTCTGTAATCAATCATCTAAGTTTCCACCTTGGGGAACTAGAGAAAAAAGTCTAATGAGACTAATAAAAAGGAAATAATAAATATTAGAGCAGAAGTCAATGAAATTTAAAGCAGTATACAGAACATCAGTGAAACCAAAAGCTAATTCTTTGAAATGAACAATAAAAGTGATAAAACTGTAGGCAAATTAACCAAGGAAAAATAGAGAATAAATTCACAGTATCAAAAAACAAACAGCTATCATCACTACTGCTTCCAAGGACACTAATAGAATAATAAAACAATATTAACAGCTTTATGATCCCAAACTGATATCTTATAAAAAATACACCAACTCCTTGAAAAATATAAAAATACTGAAATTCACACAGGGAGAATATCTAATTTCAATAGTTTATATCTAGTAAAGAATTTGAATCAATAAGTACCTTTCAAAAGAGAAAACTTTGGCTCAAATGGTTTCATTTAAATACCAAATATTTAAAGAATAAATCACACCAATTCTCCACAATCTCTTCCAAATTATAGATATAGAAGAAACATTCAAACTATTAGGCCAGGATTACCCTAATGCCAAAACCAGGCAAAGACATTACAAGGAAGGAAAATTATAGATCAGTATCTCTCATGAACGTAGATCAAAATTCTTCAAAAATATATTGAACTCAACACCATAGAAGAATACTAATAATAGTCAACAGACTATTGGAAATATTTGCAAAACATATACCTGAAAAGAACTTTAAAAGATACAAATAACTCTGAAAACTCAATCAATAAGAAATTACAAACTAATTAAAAAAGTGAAAAAAAAAAAACAAAAAACCTCACCAGAGAAGATATATAGACAGAAATAAGTATATGAAAATATGATCAACATTATTTCTCAGTGGAAAATTCCAAGTTAGAACTACAATTAGGTATCATTGCATATGTATTTGAATGGGTAAAAATTTTATTAAATTGGTAATACCAAAAGTGGTAAGGATTTGGAGTACTCCTCCTAGTGGGACAGGAAAATTGTGCCATCTTACCATCTAATTACATTAACATACACAATTGTGCTTCTAGGTATTATGTCCAGCTTTACAAACTTATATTCACATAATAGCCTTCTCAAAAATGTTTGTTACAACTTTATTCATCATCACCGAAACCTGGAAGCAACCGTTAATGTCCTTTAACAGGTGAATGAATAAACTGTGGAATAATCACAATAACATGAAATAGCACTCAGTGATAAAAATAAATGAAACGTCAATTTTGAATTGAATTTTCATGGAAAAAATATGAATTATATTTTTAAGTGAAAGAAACTAGTCTGAAAAGATTACGTGGTATGTGATTCTAAGTATACGTCATCTGGAAAGGCAAACATACACAGTAAAAAGATCAGTAGTTTGAGGAAAGAAAAGGGAAGAGTTAAATAGGTGAAGAACAGAAGACATACACGACAGTGAAACTATTCAGTATAAAACTGCAATGGTGGATATATTACATTATGCATTTGTCAAGACCCATAGAAGTCTGATGCACAAAGAGTGAAACAGCGTATGCAAATTTTGAAAAATCATTTAGTAGGTCTTAAGATTTCAGGATGGAATGCAATATGTGACAAAAATATAAATATATTCCAAAAAAATTAAACAGCTTCATTGAAGGTGGTAGGGAGAAAGGGTAATAACGCAACCAACTTTGGAAACAAGTAGAACCTGTAAGAGTAAAGGCAGAAGAACTGTGCATAAGCACTATACTATGGTTTATGAAGATTCCCACCCCTCCATGGGAGTATGGGCTAACATTTCTGATACTGCTGTACATGTATACTGGAATTGAAAAAGTAAACAGATTGTGGATGGTAGCCAGCCTTCTTACTGTTGGAGTAAGAATTTACAAATAAGCAAAGGAAGGAGAATAAAATCATCAGTGAAGCAATTGATTAAAGACTTCAGTATTAACTTATGTTTAGCTTAACAGATATACACAGATGGTTATCTAAATAGTGAAATTTATAGATATTAGTATATACAGGGTGAGCACTTCCCTGGTGGCTCAGATGGTAAAGAATTCACTTGCAATGCAGGAGATATGGCTTCCATCCCTAGTTTGGGAAGATCCCTTGGAAGAGGAAATGGCAACTCATTCCAGTACTCTTGCCTGGGAAATCCCATGGACAGAGGAGACTGGCAGGCTGCAGTCCATAGGGTCACAAAGAGTCAGACATGACTGAGCAACTAAACACACACATATATACATGGGTTAATATACACACAAATGTTTCTTTGTTTTATAGCAGAAAATGCCTACAAGAAACAGTATTCCTTTAGAAAAGGGTACCGAGTGCCCAGATCTTGGTTTCTATATCATTTTCTAATAAAAGGAACCAGAGCTCCAGAGAAAAATGATTCTAGGTTTGGGGCAGGAAATATACAAGACAGGCCTGGATCATCTTGTAACATTAGAAAGTGGAGAAATGCTACACACACACACACACACACACACACACACACACATGCAGAAAAGAGACATAAGAGTCAACTGAATAGCTAGGGACAGAATCATGAGCAGGGAAATAAAGTTGTACTGAAATTTAACTAAAGTATAAAATAAGTATCATTGAGTTCATACTGATATAAATTAATGAGTGAATAAATAAGTAAATGAGAAGAGACAAAGATCTCTTTTAGAAGAATTCCAAGTAATTTATGTAGATACTTTATCCTCAAAAAAAAAAATAATAATGGAACATTATTTCCCAAGTTGTAAGTGAGGGCTAGGCATGGGGACTCCCTTCCAAAAAGTACAGTATGGAATGGGATAAAGGTAATTATTTTATAGTGGAGAAATGACCCAGACAATGAAGATCAACATCAAAGACAAGTCATGATTTTTTTTTCATGTGGACCATTTTTATAGTGTTTATTGAATTTGTACAATATTGCTTCTGTTTTGTGTTTTGTTTTTTTTGGCCATGAGGCATGTAGGATCTCAGCTCCCCAACCAGGACAGAACCTGCACCCTCTGTACTGGACGGCAAAGTCTTCACCACTGGGCCACCAGGGAGGTCCCGAAATGTCATGTCAATAGTATGTACCGTTGATATAATGGGAGGATAAGGCCCTTCACTTTTATAGTCTTCCTCTCAAAAACGCATGTCCCTAGTCAAGTACTTCAGGCAAATCCCAATAGAGGTACATTTTAGAAAATATTTAATCAGTATTCCTCAAAACTGCCAAGGTCATCAAAACCAAGGAAACTCTAATAATTGTCAGTGAAGAGTAGCCTAAGGGAACCTGACAGCTAAATGCAACATGGTACATTTAGTTGTATCATTTTGGATGGGATTCTGGAATAACAAAAACAAATGGACACTGTGTAAATCTAAAGAAATCTGAATAAAGTATAGATGTTCATTAAAAGTAATTAATATTGTTTCATTAATTGTAACAAATGCACAATACTAATGTAAGATGTTAATAATAGCAGAAACTGGGTACAGAGTTTATGGGAAATCACTTTATTTTTTTTCTGTAAATCTGAAAATGTTCTATTAACTTTATTAACAAAATATGCTCCCTAATTCACATGAAATAGAAATAGAACCCAAATAATTAATGCTGATTAAAAATAAGAGTTAAATCCTTTGCTCTGAGGATTTTAGGTGGTTTTGATACGATGATTTTAGAACTTTTGGTCAACATAAAGGTGACAAAAAGCTTCCATTATCTGTGCTCTATATATTAAGATAAATGAGGGACTTCCCTGATGGTCCAGTGGTTGAGAATCTGTCCACCAATGCAGGGGACACAGTTTCAATCCCTGATCTGGGAACTAAGATACAACATGTCAAGCAGCAACTAAGCCCGCATGATCCAACTACTAAGCCTGCACCTCTGGCTTCTCTGCCACAGCTAGAGAAGCCCGTGCAATGGAACAAAGATCCCATGTACTGCAACTAAGACCTGATGTAGCCAAATTAAAAAAAATAAGTATTTTTTTTTTAAAGATAAATGAGAAAATAGACCATTCTGTCTAAACTTTCTGTCTTTGATTTTACTGTGCTATTTATATTTTACCTTCAGGATCCTAAATTACTCTTTCTTTCAAATAATATTTCCCCTTATTATTATTATAGAATTAATATATATTCATTATAGAAAATTTGGAAAGTTTATCAAAGTATAGAGAAGAAAAAAACCCACAATTGTACCACTCATACATTTTTTAAAAAGTTTTAGTATTTATTTGCTAGACATAACATTTTATTTTAGTACAATAGTTCAGATATTATATAGAATAAACATTTCCTTATTAATATATTTAAATCATTACTGCACCTCATTCAGGTATCTATGCCACGTATCACACTCTAGAGTTTGAGAACATTGTACGTGCTGTCACTTCAATCATGTCAATTTCTTTGCGACCCCATTGACTGTAGCCCACCTGGCTCCTTTGCCCATGGGTATTCTCCAGGCAAGAGTACTGAAGTGGATTGCCATGCCCTCCTCCAGGATTCTTCGCAACCCAGGGGTTGAACCCACGTCTCTTACATCTCTGCATTGGCAGGCAGGTTCTTTACCACTAATACCACATGGGAAACCCCAGATACTCTGAGTACTTAGATTTTTTCACTCCTCTCTGCAGCCTGGGGACACAAGTTTTCACAAAATGATTTGTATTGTGACCACGTGTCTGCAGTAAGAGACCTCCAGCTTCAGAGACCCAGAGCCTGAAGGTGTCTTCATCACAACTTTCTTTGAAAATAAACTGGGGGCAACAGTGACCATGGGTTAAAAATGTGAGGACGTTGTATCATTGGGTAAATATTTTGGGGAAATACAAATAATTTTACATATAATTATATTAGTGAGAAGATATGTATAATGCCAATGTAATGACATTTTTGACAATATTTTTGCCAGTCAAAATAAGTCAACTGAGTTTTAAAACTACCCAACCTGTGGCTTCCCTGGTGGCTCAGTGGTAATGAATCTGCCTGCCATTGCAAGAGACACAGGTTCAATCCCTGATCCAGGAAGATCCCATGTGCTCTGGAGCAGCTAGGCCTGTGCACCAAAGCTATTGAGCCTGTGCTCTAGAGCTTGGGAACCACAACTACTGAGCCCACATGCCACAGCTACTGAAGCCTCACAGCTTAGAGCCTGTGCTCCTCAATAGGAGAGGCCAGCGCAATGAGAAGCCCCACACTGAAACAAAGAGTAGCTCCCTGTCTCTACAACTAGAGAAAAGCCCGCATAGCAATGAAGACCTAGCACAGCCAAAAAATAAATAAATAAAATTATATATTTAAAAAACTGTCCAAATTGATTGATATCTTAGAGTCATTCCAATTGAAAATTTTTTTGTGAGAGAAACATTCATTCCATGAATATTTGCAAACATACTATATGCCAGGCACTGTTTTAGGCTCTGGGGATGTAAGTGAATCAAAGAAACACCAAAGTTTCTGACTTCACAGAATAGATATTCTCATGGGGTGGCATATAAATTTTACATAGATACAGATGTATATGTTTGTGTGTGATACGGTGGTAATGCTATTGAGAAAAACAAAGAAGGAAATACAATAGGAAATGAATGAGGGTGATAAGTGCAAGCAGATTGGGTTGTCTTCTGTTCATAGGGATGTGAGGGATTATAATTTCCAGGATCTGGGGGAACCCTGGCGCTTTTATAGTTACTATGGAAAGGGTATATAAACACCTAAAAGGCTGATTATGAACGTAAGGTAGAAAATTCTTCAGGATAGTAGGACAGAAATCTTTTCTTGAACACCCTAAATTCAAGGGCCCTTTCTTAACTACTGTCCTAATGACATGGAAGTGGTGGAAAAAGCAGTCATACCTGCGGAGCTCCTGTGTACCTTGGTAACTACTGCTAATGGCACCCAAAGGCTGGGGGGAAGTGACTGTCTAATCACGTATGTAGCTGAATTTAGTAAAAAACCAAGATGGCTTTACCTCAACCACATGGTTGTCAAGTCTGTTCATGAGGAAACTCCTTTTATGAGACTTCTTCATAGGTAATTTTGTAAGATGTCCCCAAATACTTTCATACTTTGAAGCCTTAAAACTAGATAACTTTCTGAACCTGTATATAATTACCTGTAAAATTTAAAGGGTGGGATTTCTGGTCTGGCATGTAAGTAATGTAAAAGTCTACACTTTCTGAACTAACAATGAGTAAAAAACTGAACAAACTGAAAAAGAAATGACTTTTCTTAGATCCAATGTAGAAGTGAGATCATAGAGCAAACCACTGCATCCCAAATTTGAAACACGGATAAGTAGGTAAAGAGAATCACAACCAGTGCAGAAACCCACACACAGAAATATCTGTGAAGGTCAGTGTTGGGGGTGAGAGAACCTAAACTTTTGTTACTGAATTGCTGGAGGCTCGATATGGACAGGGGACTCCCTGCTGGCTCAGAATCTGCTTTCAATGCAGGATACCCAGGTTCAGTCCCTGGGTTACAAAGATCCCCTGGCGAAGGGAATGGCAACCCCCTCCAGTATTCTTGCCTGGAAAATTCCATGGACAGAGGAGACTGGCAGGCTACAGTCAGTTGCAGTTACAGGGGTTGCAAAGAGTCGGACAGGACTGAGAGACTAACATACAATGTGGACAAGCTAAAAACTCTAGGAGGACAGTCATGGGTGAGTTTTACCTCTTGGAGATTTTACCAATTAGTATCTATCAGAGAAAAACCCCTCATGCTTTTGGCAGGGAGAGGGGGAAAAGAACAATTTGAAACATGGAGCATGCTGTCTTTTCCAACAAGTTCTTCCCTGAAGAGAAACTTATCCAAAGCCTTATCTGCTGGGGTATTATCAGAGGCTAATTAACCTGGGGGAAAAAAACCCTGCTCAGCTATCCTATCCTGTCTAAGGAAGGTGGAGGAGAGGAAAACTGAGAAGCTGTGAAATTCACAGTCCACAGGCTCACCAAAAGACTGAGACCTAATCATAGAAAGAAAGTGAAAGTGAAGTTCTTCAGTTGTGTCCAATTCTTTGCGACCCCATGGACTGTAGCCTACCAGGTTCCTCCATCCATGGGATTTTCCAGGCAAGAATACTGGAGTGGGTTGCCAGTAATCATAGGACTACAGAATACTTCCTCTCCCTCCACATTTTATCAACACATTGTGCGCGTGTGCATGTTAGTCACTTAGTCATGTCCGACTCTTTGCAACCCCATGGTCTGTAGCCCACCAGGCTCCTCTGTGCATGGAATGTTCCAGGCAAGAATACTGGAGTGGGTAGGCAGTCCCTTCTCAGGAGATCAAACCCAGGATCAAACCCAGAATTCTTGCATTGCAGGCAGAATATTTTACTGTCTGAGCCACCAGTGAAGCCCTTACGAAAGGCCTATTTAACACAGCTCATTTTGCCTGGTACATCTTGTCCACCTTCAACAAAAGAATAACAGGGAATGCTAACAGGAAAAAGCCCACAGTTTGAGTAGACTGAACAAACATCAGAACCAGAGTCAAATATGGCGGTAATCTTGCAATTATTAGAAAAGGAATTTTTAAAATTAATTATTATTTTTTTATTGAAGGACAATTGCTTCACAGAATTTTGTTGTTTTCTGTCAAACCTCAACTTGAATCAGCCATAGGTGTGCATATATCCCCTCCCTTTTGAACCTCCCTCCCATCTCCCTCCCCATCCCACCCCTCTAGGTTTATACAGAGCCCCTGTTTGAGTTTCCTGAGCCACACAGCAAATTCCTGTTGGCTATCTATTTTACATATGGTAATGTAAGTTTCCATGTTTCTCTTTCCATACATTTCATCCTCTCCTCCCCTCTCCCCACGTCCATAAGTCTGTTCTCTGTGTCTGTTTCTCTATTGCTGCCCTGTAAATAAATTCTTCAGTACCATTATTCTAGATTCCACATATATGCGTTAGAATATGGTATTTACCTTTCTCTTTCTGACTTACTTCACTCTGTATAATAGGTTTTAGGTTCATCTACCTCATTAGAACTGACTCAAATGTGTTCCTTTTTATTGCTGAGTAATATTCCATTGTGTATGTATACCACAATTTCTTTATGCATTCATCTGTCATTGGACATCTAGGTTGCTTCCACATTCTAGCTATTGTAAATAGTGCTGCAGTGAACAATAGGATACATGTGTCATTTTCCATTTTGGTTTCCTCAGGGTATATGCCTAGAAGTGGAATTGTGGGGTCATATGGTGATTTTATTTCTAGTTTTTGAAGAAATCTCCATACCATCTTCCATAATGGCTGTATCAATTTACATTCCCACCAACATTTCAAGAGCGTTTCCTTTTCTCCACACCCTCTCCAGCATTTATTGTTTGTAGATGTTTTGATGATGGCCATTCTGACCAGTGTGAGGTGATATCTCATTGTAGCTTTCATTTGCATTTCTCTAATAATGAGCAATGTTGAGAATCTTTTCATGTGTTTGTTAGCCATCTGTATGTCTTCTTTGGATAAATGTCTGTTTAGGTCTTTTTCCTACAAAGAAAACTTTTTGATTGGGTTGTTTGTTTTTCTGGTATTGAGTTGTATGAATTGCTTGTATATTTTGGAAATTAATCCTTTGTCAATTGTTTCATTTGCTATTATTTTCTCCCATTCCGAGGGTTGTCTTTTCACCTTGCTTATAGTTTCCTTTGCTGTACAAAAGCTTTTAAGTTTAATCAGGTCCCACTTGTTTACTTTTGTTTTTATTTCCATTACTCCAGGAGGTGGGTCATAGAGGATCTTGCTTTGATTTGTGTCATCAAGTGTTCTGCCTATGTTTTCCTCTAAGAGTTTTAGTTTCTGGTCTTACATTTAGGTCTTTAATCCATTTTGAGTTTATCTTTGTGTATGGTGTTAGGAAGTGTTCTAATTTCATTCTTTTACATGTAGCCATCCAGTTTTCCAAGCACCATTTACTGAAGAAGCTGTCCTTGTTCCATTGTATATTCTTGCCTCCTTTGTCAAAAGTAAGGTACCCATAGGTGCATGGGTTTATATCTGGGCTTTCTATCTTGTTCCATTGATCTATATTTCTGTTTTTGTGCCAGTACCATATTGTTTTGATGTCTGTAGCTTTGTAGTATAATCTGAAGTCAGGAAGGTTGATTCCTCCACCTCCATTCTTCTTTCTCAAGACTGCTTTGGCTATGCAGGGTCTTTTGTGTTTCCATATGAATTGTGAAATTTTTTATTCTAGTTCTATGAAAAATGTCACTGAGAATTTGATAGGAATCTGAATCTGTAGATTGAATCTGTAGACTGAGTTTGGTAATATAGTCATTTTTACAATATTGATTCTTCCTACCCAGGATCATGGAATGGAATATCTCTCCATCTGTTTATGTCATCTTTAATTTCTTTCATTAGTGTCTTATAGTTATCTGTGTACAGTTCTTTTGTCTACTTCAGTTCAGTTCAGTTCAGTTCAGTCCCTCAATCATGTCTGACTCTGTGATCCCACGGACTGTAGCATGCCAGGCCTACCTGTCCATCGTCAACGCCTGGAGCTTGCCCAAACTCATGTCCATAGAGTTGGTGATGCCATCCAACCGTCTCATCCTCTGTTGCCTGCTTCTCCTCCTGCATTCAGTCTTTCCCAACATCAGAGTCTTTTCAAATGAATCAGTTGTTTGCATCAGGTGGCCCAAGTATTGGAGTTTTCAGCTTCAACATCAGTCTTTCCAATGAACACTCAGGACTGATCTCATTTAGGATGGACTGGTTGGATCTCCTTGCAGTCCAAGGGACTTAACAAAAGTCTTCTCCAGTACCACAGTTCAAAAGCATCAATTCCTCAGTGCTCAGGTTTCTTTAAAGTCCAACTCTCATATCCATACATGACTACTGGAAAAACCATAGCCTTGACTAGATGGACCTTTGAGGGCAAAGTAATGTCTCTGATTTTTAATGTGCTATCTAGGTTAGTCATAACTTTTTTTCCTAGGAATAAGCGTCATTTAACTTCATGGCTGCAGTCACCATCTGCAGTGATTTTGGAGCCCGAAAAAATAGTGTCAGCCACTGTTTCCACTGTTTCCCCACCCATTTCCCATGAAGTTATGGGACCAGATGCCATGATCTTAGTTTTCTGAATGTTGAGCTTTAAGCCAACTTTTTCACTCTCCTCTTTCACTTTCATCAAGAGGCTTTTTAGTTCCTCTTCACTTTCTGCCATAAGGGTGGTGTCATCTGCATATCTGAGGTGATTGATATCTCTCCAAGCAATCTTGATTCAAGCCTGTGCTTCCCCCAGCCCAGCATTTCTCATGATGTACTCTGCATATAAGTTAAATAAGCAGGGTGACAGTATACAGCCTTGACATACTCCTTTTTCTCTTTGGAACCAGTCTGTTGTTCCATGTCCAGTTCTAACTGTTGCTTCCTGACTTGCATACAGATTTCTCAGGAGGCAGGTCAGGTGGTCTGGTATTCCCATCTCTTCAAGAATTTTCCACAGTTTGTTGTGAGCCACACAGTCAAAGGCTTTGGCATAGTCAATAAAGCAGATTCCTTAATTTCTCTTTCTGATATTTAATTATTAGTACATGATTTCTGTGTATTGATTTTGCAACTTTGGTAAATTCACTGATTAGCTCTAGTAATTTTCTGATACTATCTTTAGGGTTTTCTATGTACAGTATCATGTCATCTGCAAACAGTGAGAGCTTTATGTCTTCTTTTCTGATCTGGATTCCTTTTATTTCTTTTTCTTCTCTGACTGCTGTAGCTATGGCTTCCAGAACTATGTTGAATAATAGTGGTGAAAGTGGACATCCTTTTCTTGTTCCTGATCATAGAGGGAATGCTTTCAATTTTTCACCATTGAGAACAATGTTTGCTGTAATCTTATCATATATGGCCTTTACTATGTTGAGGTAGTTTCCTTCTATGCCCATTTTTTGGAAACGTTTTAATCATAAACGGGTGCTGAGTTTTGTCAAAAGTTTTTTGCATGTATTGAGATTATAGAAAAGGAAATTTTAAAAACTATTATTCATATGCTAAGAGCTCTAGTGGAAAAATTAAACCACATGCAGGAACAATGTAAACAGAGAAATGAAATATCTAAGAAAGAATAAAAAGAGAAGCTAGAGATAAAAAGCAATCTAATAGAAATACAGACTGCCTTAATGGGCTCATCAGTAGACTGAACATAGCAAAGAATCTCTGGACTTTGAGCTATAACAATGGGAATTTTCAAAACTGAAAAGCAAAGAGAAAAAAAGACTGAAAAAATAAATAAAATGTCCAAGAATGGTGGGACAATAATAAAAGGTATGTATGTAACAGCAGTACCATTCAAAGCAATAATGAATGAGAATTTCCCTAAATTAATGTCAGACAGTAAAGCATAGACCCAAGAAGCCCCAGGAACAATAAGTAGAATAAAGATAAAATCCTATACCTAGGCATATCATACTCAACTTCAGAAAATCAAAGATAAAGTCCCAAAAGAAGTCAGAGGCATCAAAACACTACTTGTAGAAGAGCAAAAGTTAAGAATTAAATCCTATTTCTCCTCAGAAATTATGCAAGTGAAATGTTTAGTGTTTAGAGAAGAAAGTTACTAACCTGGGATTCTGCACCTTGTGAAATTATCCTTCAAAAGTGAGGAAGAAATGGACTTTCTCACATAAATAAAACTTGAAAGAACATATAGACTAAAACTGTCTTTGTTTGTAGATGACATGATCATATAGGTAAAAATCCAGAACAACAAAAAAAGTCCTGAAACTAGTAATCATTTATAACAAGGTTGTAAAACTCAAGGTTAATATATGAAAGCCCATTACTTTCCTATATACCAGACATAAGCAAGTGAAATTTGCAATTAAAAACCTATTTACTTTAGCACCCTCAAAAATTAAATGATTAGGTATAAATCTAACAATATGTACAAGATCTATAGGAGCATCTTATATGAGAAAAAACCCACAAAACCCTGATGAACTGAACCAAAGAAGCTTAAATAAATGAAGAGATACTATATTTTCATGTATAAGAAGATAATATTGTCAAGATGGTGTTAGGCAGGAAGTTAGCCATGAGCAATGGCCCCACTGAGTTGAAGATCCCATAGCCTCATAATCCCACAAAGCTATTTGCCAACCCTGCCCCAAACATGCTTCCATCAATACTTCAAAATAGTCAGAGAACTGGAAAAATCCCCCACTGGCTGACTGCGAAGGGCTTTACCCACTATCACACATGCACACACCTCACACTATTATGTCCTTATGGGAAGGACATGCACAGCAGAGCCTCTGGTGTATATAACCTACAGCCATCAATTATGACCATCAACCAAAGACCCCCTGGATTTTGCAGAAACCTTGTCTTGAAAACTACACCCCAGCCCTCCAGGGCCTTTGCCTTCCTTGGTCTGGCCCATGTCTCTTGAGGTGTTCTCTCTTTTCTCTATCTTCAATAAACTGTCTTGCAATGATAAGACCTCACATTATTCCTTGCTAAGAAGATTCTTCTTTGCTATTCTTCTCCATTACTAAGAACTGAGGCCCATGGATGAGAAGCCTCCAGATTGTCTTCTGCTAACATTTTGATACTGTGACTCGCATCTCTGTAAGTAAGAGATCTCCTCTCTGCAGGCCTCTACGACTGCTTTTCTTTGTGCAGGTGCAAAGGACCTGCTCATTTCTCAATTTCAGCTCCTTTTTCAACCCTCTATCTATTGAACAGGCTCTTGCTCCTGATTTCCTCCCCGTCCTCCCGACTGTCATCCAAACTTGAGTCTACCTCTTCAGACCAGTGTTGTAGATTCAGATAAGCCCCTACTTTCCCATCAGGATAAAGAATGCCCCAGACCCTCATTGGCCACTAGGCGTCTGGGACATTCTTAGTTGGGCACGAGTAGGAGACACCCTCCCCAACTCCAGCTAGTACTGTGTTGTAAGCCAGACTGCCAATTATGACTCTGGGATGCCAGGCTCTCAAATTGCCCTACTATTTTCCATATGGGAAACCAACCATCAGCTCTGGAGGGGACACCCTTGAGATGAATCTTACAAACTGTTTGTGATTTGACCTCACCATGCTATAAAGAGGCTCGTTTTTGTAATACAGTCTAGCCCCAATATTGCCTTTTGGACAGGGAATCCTAGCCCCTAAATGGGAATATTAATTATTAATATAACATTGATCTCCAGTTAGACCTATTTTGCAAAAGGCAGGGCAAATAGTCTGAAATCTTGTATGTGCAACTTTGTCTTATGGAACAGGCAGGACTTCCTCACAACTTGTAGACTTACCAGCCTTGCCACCCTGCTGCCTAAGGAAGAGCCCTCAACTTCACCAGCCACATCACCACCTAGTTCTGCCTCACCACCTTATGAGAGACCTCCATTACCTTCATCATCTAAAGTTTGTCCCTTGGTGGAAACACCAGGTGGCAAATTTAGCCACAATGAGTCTATAGGCCCTTCTCACTCATAGAACTAAAACAGACCAAGGCAGAATTGGGTAGCTTTTTGGACACCTCACTAAATATATCCTGGGAGTCCAATGTATTTTTATGGCTTATGAAATGACCTGGAAAGATCACCATAATTCTAAACCAGACCCTCTCTGATACTGATACAGAGTTAAAAGAGAGACAGAAATTGCTCATGAACTCCACCTTTCTGATAGTAAACACTCTACTGGGGAAATGGCAGTCCCCAGCACTGATCCCAGATGGGACTACAATCACAAAGAACATCAACAGGAAAGAAATAATTTAATCATCTCTGTCAAAGTGGGCCTTAAAGCAGCCCAACATAAAATCGTAAACAACTCCCAAGTAACAGCAATCAGCAGGAACCTGGGGAAAATCCAGCAGCCTTCCTTAACAAATAGAGGGATAAGTGATTATAAAAGATAATTTTTAAACTCTGAGCACCTTATATATGCATGTGTACTCAGTCACTTCAGTTGTGTCCAACATTTTGCAACCCTATGGACTGTAGCCCACCAGGCTCCTCTGTCCATGGGATTTTCCAGGCAAGAATACTGGAGTAGGTTATCATTTCCTTCTGCACGGGATCTTCCCACCCAGGGATCAAACCCACATCTCCTGGGTTTCCTGCATTGCAGATAGATTCTTTATAGCTGAGCCACCAGGGAAGCCCATATTAGACACAAATCACAAAAACTAATTCAAGAACCTAATGCCACCCTAGATGAACTAGTGAATGCAGCCTCCATGGTCTTCTGTCATCAAGATCAAGAGATTTACATCATCAAAACATCCACAAACGACAAGTGCTGGAGAGGGTGTGGAGAAAAGAGAACCCTCTTGCACTGCTGGTGGGAATGTAAATTGATGCAGCCACTATGGAAGACAGTATGGAGATTCCTTTTAAAAAAGCTAGGAGTAAAACCACCATACAACCCAGCAATACCACTTCTGGGCATACACCCTGAGAAAATCAAAACTGAAAAAGACACATGTACACCAGTGTTCATCACAGCACCATTTACAATATCTAGGACATGGAATCAACTTACTAGATGTTCATAGATAAAGAATTTGTGATACATACACACACACACACACACACAATGGAATACTACTCAGCCATAAAAAGGAAGACATTTGAGTCACTTCTAATGAGGTGGATGAACCTAGAGCCTATTATACAGAGTGAAGTAAGAAAGAGAAAAACAAATATTGTATATTAATGCATATATATGGAATCTAGGAAGATGGTACTGATGAACGTATTCACAGGGCAACTGTGGAAATGCAGACATAGAGAACTTATGGACAAGGGCAGGGGAGAGGAAGCAGAGGGTGGGATGAATGGGTAGAGTAGCATGAAAACCTATATACTAACATATGTAAAATAGATAGCCAATGGAAATTTGCTTATGACTTAGGGAACTCAAACTGGGGCTCTATAGTAACCTAGAGGGGTGGGGAAAGGTGGGAGGTAGGAGGAAGATTTAAGAGGGAGGGGACATATGTACACCTATAGTTAATTCATGTTGGTGTATGACAGAAATCAAACCAATATTGTAAAGCAATCAATCAATTAAAAATAAATATAATTACAAAAATAAATGAATTAAAAAAATGATCAAGAGGCTGAAGCCAAGCTCCAGGAGAAGCAAAGAAGGAAGAAATCTAGGCATGCTCAAATGTTGGCTGCCCTACAGGGCCCCCAAGAGTACCTTGACTTTATAGCCCAAAAAGGACAAATGTCATATTTGTTGCCAGATAGACCATTGGGCACAGAGGTGCCCTAATCGAGATAAACCTAAGACTCAGTTCAGTTCGGTCACTCAGTCATGTCCGACTTTTGTGACCCCTTGGACTGCAGCACACCAGGCCTCCCTGTCCATCACCAGCTCCTGGAGCTTACTCAAACTCATGTCCATTGAGTAGGTGATGCCATACAACCATTTCATCCTCTGTCATCCCCTTCTCCTCCTGCATTCAATCTTTCCCAGCATCAGGGTCTTTTCAAATGAGTCAGTTCTTTGCATCTGGACACATGCCAAAAAAAAATAAAATAAAATATCAATCTAGACACAGAACTTACACCCTTCACAAAAATTAAGTCCATGCAGATCTCACACCTAAATTTAAAATGCAATATTATAAAACTTCTAGAATGTAAGAGAAAACCTAGTTGGCCTTGGATATGGCAGTGACTTTTTAATACAACACAAAAAGCATAAACCATGAAAAAAATAATTGATTGGCTGGACTTCATTAAAATTAAAACCTTTTGCTGTGTGAAAGGCAATGTCAAGAGAATAAGACAACAAGCCAAAGATGGAGACAATATTTGCATTCAGATTGATCTGATAATGGACTGTTATCCAAAATACACAAAGAACTCTTAAAACTCAGCAGTAAGAAAATTAACCTGATTAAAACACGAACAAAAGATGTGAGCCAAATTTGATTAAAGAAAATATAAAGGATGCAATAAGCATATAAAAAGATGTTCAACATTTATATGTTATTAGTTAGTTCAGTCGCTCAGTTGTGTCCGACTCTTTGCGACCCCATGAATCGCAGCACTTCAGGCCTCCCTGTCCATCACCAACTCCTAGAGTTCACTCAGACTCACGTCCATCGAGTCAGTGATGCCATCCAGCCATCTCGTCCTCTGTTGTCCCCTTCTCCTCCTGCCCCCAATCCCTCCCAGCATCAGTCTTTTCCAATGAGTCAACTCTTCGCATGAGGTGGCCAAAGTACTGGAGTTTCAGCTTTAGCATCATTCCTTCCAAAGAAATCCCAGGGCTGATCTCCTTCAGAATGGACTGGTTGGATCTCCTTGCAGTCCAAGGGACTCTCAAGAGTCTTCTCCAACACCACAGTTCAAAAGGATCAATTCTTTGGCGCTCAGCTTTCTTCACAGTCCAACTCTCACATCCATACATGACCACTGGAAAAACCATAGCCTTGACTAGACGGACCTTTGTTGGCAATGTAATGTCTCTGCTTTTCAATATGTTATCTAGGTTGGTCATAACTTTCCTTCCAAGGAGTAAGCGTCTTTTAATTTCATGGCTGAAATCACCATCTGCAGTGATTTTGGAGCCCCAAAAAATAAAGTCTGACACTGTTTCCACTGTTTCCCCATCTATTTCCCATGAAGTGATGGGACCAGATGCCATGATCTTTGTTTTCTGAATGTTGAGCTTTAAGCCAACTTTTTCACTGTCCTCTTTCACTTTCATCAAGAGGCTTTTTAGTTCCTCGTCACTTTCTGCCATAAGGGTGGTGTCATCTGCTTATATGTTATTAGGTAATTGCAAATTAAAACAGATACCACTACACACCTATTAGAATGGCCAAAATCCAAAGCACTGCAAAGACCAAAGACTAACAAGTATGTGGAGAAACTGGACTCTTTATTTATTGCTGTTGGGAATACAAAATGGGTGAAAGTGAAAGTGAAAGTCACTCAGTCTTGTACAACTCTTTGCAAACCCATGGACTATATGGTCCATGGAATTCTCCAGGCCAGAATACTGGAGTGGGTAGCCTTTCCCTTCTCCAGGGGATCTTCGCAACCCAGGGATTGAACCCAGATCTTCCATATTGCAGGTGGATTCTTTACCAGCTGAGCCACAAGGGAAGTCTATACAAAATGGGTATAGTCACTAAATTAGACAGTTTGACAATTTCCTACTCTTTCTATATTATCCAGCAATTACACATCTTGGTATTTACCCATACTAATTGTTGGGCTGTAACACCTATGCCTACAAGGCCTGTACTCATCCAGCTTTAAGACTGAAGAGAGAGGCTCGAGTCAAGAAAAGGGACATCCATAGTTTAATGGATGGGAGAGCTTACACGTCTGAAGTAAGATCCTGAAGCGACATCCCACCATGGCAGAACATGGCAGCAGTCTTTCGTCCTGGGGCAGGGTGAGGTTAGAGTTATAGGGGGAATTGTGTTGTGTTGGCTCCATTGTTTACCAAGGAGACCAACAGAGATTCATGCCCCTTTGATAAGCTATCGTGGTGGAGGTGTTCTGATTTAGAGGTTAGAACAATCATTAGCCAGGGCAGTGGCAAGTCTGTAGGAAGTTCAGTCATATAAGTAGGGTGTAGGGGAAGCAGGTGCTGGCAGAGCAGGGGAGTTACAGATTGCAAGAGAACAGTCACCTTGGGTGGCCTAATCACACACTCCACTCTTGCATACCCTGTGTGACTGTTACCGTCATGTTCTACCCATCTTCCATGATATCCCTGAGGTCAGGTATGTAGAGGTGCCCTGCAATCATATACCAATAATGCTATACAGAATCCAGCAGCTAAAGACTATTAAGGGTAAGATACTTAGTGTGCTAAGAATAGTCATTCACCTGGGTGTGGGCAAACTTTGGAGCCAAGCACTTACTAGGCCAAAGGAGCAGGAATCAATGAGGGCAGCATCTTGTCCAGTTACAAGGAAGGTAAGGACACACCATTTTCTTTCTTTTTTTTCCTTTTAAAAACTTTATTTATTTATTTTAAATGGAAGTTAATTACTTTACGATACTGTGGCGGTTTTTGCCATACACTGACATGAATCAGCCATGGGTGTACATATGTCCCCCATCCCGAACTCCCTCCCACCTCCCTACCCATCCCATCCCTCTGGGTTGTCATAGTGCACCAGCTTTCAGTGCCCTGTTTCATGCATCGAACTTAACTGGCCTTCTATTTCACATATGCTAATATGCATGCTTCAATGCTGTTCTCTCAAATCATCCCACCCTTGCCTTCTCCCACAGAGTCCAAAAGTCTATTCTTTATATATGTGTCTCTTTTGCTGTCTCATGTATAGGGTTGTCATTACCATCTTTCTAAATTCCATATATATGTATTAATATATGGTATTGGTGTTTTTCTTTCTGACTTATTTCACTCTGTAAATAGGCTCCAGTTTTATCCACCTTACTAGAACTGATTCAAATGCATTCTTTTTAATAGCAGAGTAATATTTCCTCAGCGATCAATGCAAAGAAATAGAGGAAAACAACAGAATGGGAAAGACTAGAGATCTCTTCAAGAAAATTAGAGATACCAAGGGAACACTTCATGCAAAGATGGGCTCAATAAAGGACAGAAATGGTATGGACCTAACAGAAGCAGAAGAGGTGGCAAGAATACACAGAAGAACTGTACAAAAAAGATCTTCACGACCCAGATAATCATGATGCTGTGATCAGTCATCAGAGCCAAACATCCTGAATGTGAAGTCAAGTGGGCCTTAAGAAGCATCACTACCAATGAAGCTAGTGGAGGTGATGGAATTCCAGTTGAGCTATTTCAAATCCTGAAAGATGATGTTGTAAACGTGCTGCACTCAATATGCCAGCAAATTTGGAAAACTCAGCAGTGGCCACAGAACTGGAAAAGGTCAGTTTTCATTCCAATCCCAAAGAAAGGCAATGCCAAAGAATGCTCAAACTACTGCACAATTGCACTCATCTCACACGCTAGTAAAGTAATGCTCAAATATCTCCAAGCCAGGCTTCAGCAATAAGTGAACTGAGAACTCCCAGATGTTCAAGCTGGATTTATAAAACGTATAGGAAGCAGAGATCAAATTGCCAACATCTGCTGGATCATGGAAAAAGCAAGAGAGTTCCAGCAAAACATCTATTTCTGCTTTATTGATTATGCCAAAGCCTTTGACTGTGTGGATCACCACAAACTGTGGAAAATTCTTGAAGAGATGGGAATACCAGACCACCTGACCTGCCTCCTGAGAAATCTGTATGCAGGTCAGGAAGCAAGAGTTAGAACTGGACATGGAACAACAGACTGGTTCCAAAGAGAAAAAGGAGTATGTCAAGGCTGTATACTGTCACCCTGCTTATTTAACTTATATGCAGAGTACATCATGAGAATCACTGGGCTGGAGGAAGCACAAGCTGGAATCAAGATTGCCAGGAGAAATACCAATAACCTCAGATATGCAGATGACACCACACTTATGGCAGAAACTGAAGAAGAACTAAAGAGCCTCTTGATGAGAGTGAAAGAGGAGAGCAAAAATGTTGGCTTAAAGCTCAACATTCAGAAAACGAAGATCATGGCATCTGGTCCCATCACTTCATGGCAAATAGATGGGGAAACAGTGGAAACAGTGGCTGACTTTATTTTTTGGGGATCCAAAATCAAAATGGTGATTGCAGCCATGAAATTAAAAGATGCTTTCTCCTGGGAAGGAAAGTCATGACCAACCTAGACAGCATATTAAAAAGCAGAGACATTACTTTGTCAACAAAGGTCCATCTAGTCAAGGCTATGGTTTTTCCAGTGGTCATATAAGGATGTGAGAGTTGAACTTTAAAGAAAGCTGAGTGCAGAAGAATTGATGTTTTTGAACTGTGGTACTGGATAAGACTCTTGAGAGTCCCTTGGACTGCAAGGAGATCCAACCAGTCCATCCCAAAGGAGATCAATCCTGGGTGTTCATTTGAAGGACTGATGTTGAAGCTGAAACTCCAATACCTTGGCCACCTGATGTGAAGATCTGACTCGTTGGAAAAGACCCTGATGTTGGGAAACATTGAGGGCAGGAGGAGAAGGAGATGACAGAGGACGAGATGGTTGGATGGCATCACTGACTCAATGGACATGGGGTTGGGTGGACTCCAGAAGTTGGTGATGGACAGGGAGGCCTGGCGTGCTGCTTTTCATGGGGTCGCAAAGATTCTGACACGACTGAGAAACTGAACTGAACTGAACTGAAATTTTCAATGTGTATATATACCACAACTTTCTTAACCATTTGTCTGCTGATGGACATCTAGTTTGCTTCCATGTCCTAGCTATTGTAAACAGTGCTGTGATGAACACTGAGGTACACGTGTCTCTTTCCTTGGTGTGTATGCCCAGCAGTGGGATTGCTGGGTCTTATTGCAGTTCTAGTTCCAGTTTTTTCAGGAATCTCTACAGTGTTCTCCATAGTGGCTGTACTAGTTTGCATTCCCACCAACAGTGTAAGAGGGTTCCCCTTTCTCCACACCCTCTCCAGCATTTATTGTTTGTAGACTTTTTGATAGCAGCCGTTCTGACCAGTGTGAGATGGTACCTCATTGTGGTTTTGGTTTGCATTTCTCTGATAATGAGTGATGTTGAGCATCTTTTCATGTGTTTGTTAGACATCTGTATGTCTTCTTTGGAGAAATGTCTGTTTAGTTCTTTGGCACATTTTTTCATTGGATCATTTATTTTTCTGGTATTGAGCTGCTTGTATATTTTTGAGATTAATTTTTTGTCAGTTGCTTCGTTTGCTATTTTTTCCCATCCTAAAGGCTGTTTTTTCACCTTGCTTTTACTTTCCTTCATTGTGCAAAAGCTTTTAATTAGGTCCCATTTGTTTATTTTTGCTTTTATTTCCATTACTCTAGGAGGTGGGTCATAGAGGATCTTGCTGTGACTTATGTCAGAGTGTTTTGCCTATGTTTTTCTCTAGGAATTTTATAGTTTCTGGTCTTACATTTACATCTTTAATCCATTTTGAGTTTATTTTTGTGTATGGTGTTAGAAAGTGTTCTAGTTTCATTCTTTTACAGATGGTTGACCAGTTTTCCCAGCACCAGTTGTTAAAGAGATTATCCTTTCTCCTTTGTATATTTTTGCCTCCTTTGTCAAAGATGAGGTGTCCATAGGTACATGGATTTATCTCTGGGCTATTTTGTTCCATTGATCTATATTTCTGTCTTTGTGCCAGTACCATACTCTGTTGATGACTATAGCTTTGTAGTATAGCCTGAAGTCAGGCAGGTTGATTCATCCAGTTCCATTCTTTCTCAAGATTGCTTTGGCTATTTGATGTTTTTTGTATTTCCATACAAATTGTGAAGTTATTTGTTCTAGTTCTGTGAAAAATACCATTGGTAGCTTGATAGGGATTGCATTGACTCTATAGATTGCTTTGGATAGTATACTCATTTTCATTATGTTGATTCTTCTGATCCATGTACATGGTATATTTCTCCATCTATTTGTGTCATCTTTGACTTCTTTCAGCAGTGTGTTATAGTTTTCTATATATAAAGGTCTTTTGTTTCTTTAGGTAGATTTATTTCTAAATATTTTGTTCTTTTCATTGCAAAGGTGAATGGGATTATTCCCTTAATTTCCATTTGTGTTTTCTCATTGTTAGTGTAGAGGAATGCAAGGGATTTCTGTGTGTTAGTTTTATATCCTGAAACTTTACTATATTCATTGATTAGCTCTAGTAATTTTCTGGTGGTGTCTTTAGGATTTTCTATGTAGAGGATCATGTCATCTGCAAACAGTAAGAGTTTTATTCTTCTTTTCCAATCTGGATTCCTTTTATTTCTTTTTATTCTCTGATTGCTGTGGCTAAAACTTCCAAAACTATGTTGAATAGTAGTTGTCAAAGTAGGCACCCTTGTCTTGTTCCTGACTTTAGGGGAAATGCTTTCAAATTTTTTGCCATTGAGGATAATGTTTGCTGTGGGTTTATTATATATGGCTTTTATTATGTTAAGGTATGTTCCTTCTATGCCTGCTTTCTGGAGAGTTTTTATCACAAATGGAGGACACCCCATTTTCATAAACTTTCTTGGGGAGGGGAAGACCTTGGCTCTAAAAAAACATTCTGGTGTCCTTAAATCAATCAGTGTTACACATCATGAGTCATTATACTTTGTGATAACTTCACTAGATAATTTTCTTTTCCTCCTGAACAGCAGGGCAAATGTATGGCAAACACAATACCTTTTATAAATCTAGACCTCAGTTAACAGGACTAGAATTTAGTATCTATTAGAATATACTATGGCAACCCACTCCAGTATTTTTGCCTAGAGAATCGCAGGGATGAGGCAGCCTGGTGGCCTGCTGTCTATGGGGTCGCACAGAGTTGGACACAACTGAAGTGACTTAGTAGCAGCAGCAGAACATACTATTTTTCTTAATAAATTACCCTCACTTCCAAACAGCCAAATCAAGACTAATTTGTTGCCAAAGAAGTCTGACCTGTTGAAAGCATAGGCTCCTCCAAATTGGCTGTGGTGGAATTCCTCACAAATCTCTGACTGAACTCTCAAAAGGCATCTCAACACCAGCAAAGCCTTGCCAAAAGCCTTCCATCAGGCCCTGCCTTGGTTGATTTCCCTCTTCTGTGCTGTGTTGTGCTTAGTTGCTCATTCATGTCCAACTCTTTGTGACCCTCCATGGACTGTAGTCTGCCAGGCTCCTCTGTCCATGGGATTCTCCAGGCAAGAATACTGGCGTGGATTGCCATGTCCTCCTCCAGTTCCCTCTTCCAGAGTTCCCCTAAATTTTGAGATTCCCTCACACGTGGAGACAGTCTTGCCCATTCACCTGATAAGTGTGCTCAGAACCCAAGAGTCCCCAGTCTCTGAAGGGACAAGGCAGACAGAAATGTTTCAATTCTACCCACAGGTGTAGTTTACCAAATTGCCATAAGTTGTAACTAACTTGAGGGGAAGGGCTTCCCCACATCTGGAAAATACAAATCAGAACCAGTACTATTCCAGTTGAAAACCATAAAAATTTTGATCATATTCACCAGTTCACTTTTCATAGTCACCAATCCTCTTATTAATTTTTTATGAAGCCATCAGGTATTCCCTTAGGATTCTTTAATTTTTAACCCAGTTTAGAAGTATGATCTGAAATTTTCAGAGGCCTCTATTTGTCAAAATGTCCTTCCTATGAATTTCCCTTAAGCACTTTTGCAAAAGCAGCAAAATATAGCTGTCTGTTATGTGACAAAAGACTTAACAAGTCTGGATTAAACACATGATTACCATGTAATCAATAAAGAAATTTGGTTACAATAACTAGAATTATGACTGGTTATAATCTTGACCCTTAAAAACCTTAAATCTCTGGCAAAAGCCAAGAAGCAATTGTAAACTGTTTAGTGTGCCAGCATTGTATGTGTATGCATGCAGGCTCAGTCGTGTCTGATTCTTTGTGACCCTATGGACTGTAGTCCACCAGGTTCCTCTGTCCATTGGATTTCCCAGGCAAGAATACCAGAGTATGTTGCCATTTCCTAGATCTTCCTGACTCAGGGATTAAACCTGAGTCTCCTGAATCTCTTGTGTTGGCAAGTGGATTCTTTACAACTGAGCCACCTGGGAAACCCTAATTGAAAACTTTATGCTTTAGTCTTCCTCTTCTAAGAAGGCAAAAGTAGGTAAACTTAGACCCACCCACAATTAATGTTCCAATATTTTATCCTATTTGAAATGACCCAGGTAGTCAATGAATTATCTTAATTTAGTTTAGTTACAAGTTGCTAAAATCTGGAGAAACTATTATAGATAGCTATTCCTCAGACATAACTATTCCTACAGCATTTAAAAAGCGCCCCCTTCCTCTGTTTTCTTCATCCAGGGATCAGATGATTAGAGTTCCTCACAGTCCCAAAGGCAGTTATATCTCAAAGGCACAAGAAGAGAAATACCAAATTCCTTCCAGAAAGCTAGCTTCCTCTAATTGCACATGCCAAAACCAATTTTAGAATGTCAAAAGATCCCAACATGGCTATTTTCAGGGATTTTTTTTTTTTTCAGTTTTAACAAACAACAGTAGTATATAGTAATACAAATCAATCACTTATATTATGTGCCTCACTTTCAGAGGAATGAAAATCAGCATTTGAAAAGATACTCAACATCATTAATTATTAGATAAACTCCAATCAAAACTACAATGAGGTACCACTTCACAGTGGTCAGAATAGGCATCATCAAAAAATTTACAAATAACAAACGCTGGAGAGGGTGTGGAGAAAAGGGACCCCTCCTACACTGTGGGTGGAAATGTAAATTGGCACAGCCACTATGGAAAACAATATGGAGCGTCCTCAAAAAACTATTAATGAGAGAGTTGCCATATATAACAATCCAACTCCTGGGCACATATCCAGACAAAACTATAATTAGGACAGATATATATGCAATTCCTATGTTCATATCAGCACTATTCACGATAGGTAACCCACAGAAACAACCTAAATGTCCAATGACAGATGAATGGATAAAGATGTACACACCTACAGTGGAGTACTACTCAATTAAAGAATAAAATTGCAGGCAGGTAGCTAAGTATGGGCAGAGAAATGGGGGTGGGGGCCAGGTGGCAGAAACTAGCATCTTGTAAACAGTGGGTGATCCATAGGCAGACAAAGGAAAGCAGGAACCTTCAGACTGACAGGAAACCACACATGTTGGGTGATAAGGATCTGGATAGTAGACAAACAAAGGTGGGAAAAGATGGGGATCTCCTGCTCCAAATGTAACCTTTTGCTCAACGTGCTCTCATTATGCACAACATTAGCCTTACAGGTATATGCTCAGTCACCCAGTTGTGTCTGTCTCTTTGTGACCTCATGGACTGTTGCCAACCAGGTTTCTCTGTCCATGGAATTTCCCAGCAAGAATACTGAAGTGGGTTGCCATTCCCTTCTCTAATCTTCCTGACCCAGGAATCAAACCCACATCTCTTGTGTCTCCTGCATTGGCAAGAGAATTCTTTATACCACTGGGCCTCCTGGAAATCCTGCCTTAGAGATAAGAAGTACTCACAATGTATGGATGCCATGACACTTCTGATGTAAGCCAAATAAAGACAAATCCATCCTCCCCTTAGGAAAATGGAGCTGGGATGAAAATCAAGGAAGAAGACCCCCAAATTCCTTCCCCAGTGAAAATTCTGCCTCTTCGTCTGGATACCCCTCATAACCCACTTGCCAAAGAAACCAGCTCAGCAGTTCCTCACCTGCCTGCTGGCTCTCCCTCTATGAGTGTATCCTTGCTTAAATAAACTTTCTCTTTAACTCTCTACTTCATCTCTGAATTCTTTGAGAACGAAGAAAGAATCTTAAATTCACCAGCAACAAAATAATTCCATTTGCAGCAAATGGATAGACCTAGAAATTGTCATACTAGTAAGTCGGAAGGAGAAAGACAAATACCATATGGTATCACTTATATGTGGAATATAAATTATGACACAAATGAATTTATCTATGAAACAGAAAAAGACTCACACACATAGAGAACAGACTTGTGGTTGCAAGGGGGAGGGACAGATTTGGGAGTTTGGGGTTCACAGATGCAAACTGTTATGTATATAACAAACAAACAACAAACTCCTACTGTGTAGCACAGGACACTATATTCAATATTCTGTAATAAGCCATAGTGCAAAAGAATATGAAAACAAATATATAGTACATGTGTGTGTGTATATATATATACACACACACATATGTATATAGCTGAAGCATTTTGCCGCACAGCAGAAATTAACACAACATTTAAAATCAACATTCCAATAAAATAAATTAAAAAAAAAAAAGAATCAGCATTTAAGATAACCTTCACCTTAGCTGTTAGCCCAGCCTCTGAGGTCTTAATTTAAAAATCAAGAGCCAAAAATAAGGTACCCATAGGTGCATGGGTTTATTTCTGGGCTTTTTATCTTGTTTCATTGGTCTATATTTTTGTTTTTGTGCCAGTACCATACTGTCTTGATGACTGTAGCTTTGTAGTATAACCTGAAGTCAGGAAGGTTGATTCCTCCAGCTCTATTCTTCTTTCTCAAGACTGCTTTCTTAAGACTACTTTGGGGTCTTTTGTGTTTCCATGAGAAAGATAAACACCAAATTGTAACACATATATACGGAATCTAGAAAAATGGTACTGAAGAATTTCAACAATGGAGAAACAGACATAGAGAATAGACTTATGGACATGGGGAGAGGGGAGGAGAGGGTGAGATGTATGGAAAGAGTAACATGGAAACTTACATTACCATATGTAAAATAATAGCCAACAGGAATTTGCTGTATGGCTCAAGAAACTCAAACAGGGGCTCCGTATCAATTAAGAGGGGTGGGATGGGGAGGGAGATGGGAGGGAGGTTCAAAAGGGCGGGATACATGTATACCTATGGCTGATTCATGTTGAGGTTTGACAGAAAACAACAAAATTCTATAAAGCAATTATCCTTCAATAAAAAAATAAATAAAAATCAACAGCCAGCCCCCAGTTGCAGCCAATTCTCTTTTCCCATTGTAATGACAGCCACCACAATGCCCTTAAGGACTATGGAATTCTGTGAATTCTCTGTACTCTCTTTGTGGCCCCCACTCATCAAGGACTGCCACCATGGGACCCCACATAGTGGTGAACAGTCCACCCCGGGCGTTATCCCCTCAACTTTCAGGCCTCACATGCTAGTGGTCAGCCCCACAATGTTCTATTGCCCCATCTTTATTTCCCAGCACCTAGCATTGGATCTCCTGGGTGCTCTGTCAACTGAGCTGTCTTCTCCCCCTACCCACCTCAGCCATGAGGCCTGTACTTGTCCAGCTTCAAACTGAAGAAAGAGCCCAGAGTCAGCAAGAGAAGCATCCATAATGTAATAAATGGAGGAGCTCACATGTCCAAAGCCAGGTCCTGGGGCAACATGCTGCTGTGTGTGGCAGAGGAACAGAACACAGTGGCAGGCTTGGCTCCTGGGGAAACAGGAGGTTACTAGTAACAGGGGAAGTAGCCATCTGGTTGGCTCATTGGTTACCAGGGAAACTAGCAGGGGGGCACACCCCTCACCATGTCTTTGATAAGCTATTAAGGTGAAGCTGTTCTGATTTAAGGGTTAGAATAGTCACCAGCTGGGGCTGGGGCAAGTCAGTAGAAAGGTCAATCCTGTGAGTAGGGTGAGGGTGAAGCAGGCATCGGTTGATCAGGTTCTCTACAGAGAACGAGAGAATAGCCACCTCCGGTGACCTGACCCTACACTAATGAAAGCTCGCATGCATGTACGTGCACACTCGGTCTTGTCTGACTCTTTGCGACCCCATGGACTGTAACCCACCAGGCCCCTCTCTCCATGAAACTTTCCAGATAAGAATACTGGAGTGGGTTGCTATTTCCTACTCCAGGGGACCTGCCAGCCCAGGGATCAAAGAAAACTTAAGTCTATGCAAAAACCTGCAGGTGGATGTTTATAGAAGTTTTATTCATAATTGCCAAAATCTGGAAGCAATATGATGGGGAAACAACTGGTACATCCAGACCACAGAATATTATTTATTGCTAAAAAGAAATGAGGGCTTTCCTGGTGGCTCAGTGGTAAAGAATCCACCTGTGATGCAGGAGATGCAGGATTCGATCCCTGGATCAGGAAGATACTCTGGAGAAGGAAATGGCAACCTACTCCAGTATACTTGCCTAGAGAATTCCATGGACAGAGGAAGCTGGTAGGCTACAGTCCATGTGGTCATAAAGAGTGGAGGCATGACTTAGGGAATGAACAACAGCAACAAAGAAATGAACTCTAAAGCCACTAAGAGACATGAAAATTTTTTTTCTCTTTTCAGTATGTATTTATGAGCATCACTATGAACAAATCTAGTGGAGGTGATGGAATTAGAATTGAGCTATTTCAAATCCTGAAAGATGACACTGTTAAAGTGTTGCACTCAATATGCCAGCAAATTTGAAAAACTCAGTAGTGGCCATAGGACTGGAAAAGGTCAGTTTTCATTCCAATCCCAAAGAAAGGCAATCCAAAGAATGCTCAAACTACCACACAGTTGCACTCATCTCACATGCTAGCAAAGTAATGCTCAAAATTCTCCAAGCCTGGCCTCAATAGTACATGAACTGAGAACTCCCAGATGTTCAAGCTGGATTTAGAAAAGGCAGAGGAACCAGAGATCAAATTGCAAACATCTGCTGGTTCATCGAAAAAGCAAGAGAGTACCAGAAAAACATCTATTTCTGCTTTATTGACTATGCCAAAGCCTTTGACTGTGTGAATCACAACAAACTGTGGGAAATTCTTGAAGAGATGGGAATATCAGACCACCGGAACCTGCCTCCTGAGAAATTTGTATGCAGGTCAGGAAGCAACAGTTAGAACTGGACATGGAACAGTAGATTGGTTCCAAATCAGGAAAAGAGTAATCAAGGCTGTATATTGTCACCCGGCTTATTTAACTTAATGCAGAGTACATCATGAGAAATGCCAGGCTGGATGAAGCACAAGCTGGAATCAAGATTGCCAGGAGAAATATCAATAACCTCAGATATGCAGATGACACCACCATTATGGCAGAAATTGAAGAACTAAAGAGCCTCTTGATGAAAGAAAAAGAAGAGTGTGAAAAAGTTGGCTTTAAACTCAACATTCAGAAAATGAAGATCATGGCATCCAGTCCCATCACTTCATGGCAAATAGATGGGGGAACAATGGAAACAGTGAGAGATTTATTTTGGGGCGATCCAAAATCACTGCAGATGGTGACTGCAGCCATGAAATTAAAAGATGCTCGCTCCTTAGAAGAAAAGCTATGACCAACCTAGACAGCATATTAAAGAGCAGAAACATTACTTTGCCAACAAAAGTCCATCTAGTCAAAGCTATGGTTTTTCCAATAGTCACATATGTATGTGAGAGTTGGACTATAAAGAAAGCTGAGCACTGAAGAATTGATGCTTTTGAACTGTGGTGTTGGAGAAGACTCTTTTGAGAGTCCCTCGGACTGCAAGGAGATCCAACCATTCCATCCTAAAGGAAATCAGTCCTGAATATTCATTGGAAAGACTGATGCTGAAGCTGAAACTCCAATAATTTGGCAATCTGATTCGAAGAACTGACTCATTGGAAAAGACCCTGATGCTGGCTGGGAAAGATTGAAGGCAGGAGGAGAAGGAGACGACAGAGGATGAGATGGTTGGATGGCATCACCGACTCTATGGACATTAGTTTGAGTAGGTTCCAGGAGTTGGTGATGGACAGAGAAGCCTGGTGTGCTGCAGTCCATGGGGTCAAAAGAATGGGACATGACTGAGCAAGTGGACTAACCAGGTCTTAGAGGCAGCATGCACCTCTTAGTTGCAACATGTGGGATTTAGTTCATTTACCAGGGATAGAACCCAAGCCCCTGCATTGGGAACATGGAGTCTTGGCCACTGGACCACCAGAGTTCAGTGCATATTACTAAGTAAAAGAAGCCAATCAAAAAGTCTACACAGTATAGTATTCCAACTATCTGACATTATAAGGCAAAACTATGAAGATAGTAAAGTCTGTAGTGACCGGGAATCAGGAAGGATTGGGGATGAAGAGGCAGAGTACAGAGGATTTTTAGGATACTGAAACTACTCTGTATGATACTATAATGGTGAAAACAAGTCATTATATATTTGTCAAAACCCAAAGAGTGAAGAAAGAAAAAAATAATTATGTACAACATGAGTGAACCCTAATGTACACTGTGGACTGAATGATAATGACGTGTCAACATAGGTTCACTGCTTGTAACAAATGTACCACTATGGAAAGATGATAATAGGAAAGATTCTTCACGTGTGGGGATCAGGATTATGTGGGTACTGTCTGTACTTTTGCTTAATTTTGCTGTGAACCTAAAACTGCCTTAAAAATAAAATGTATAATAAAAAGTGAAATGGTCTGGGTGAGTTGTCTAGGGAAGTATTCTGATAAAAAAAATCCACAAAATTATTTTTTTTTTAGAAAATTAGACATACACTGCTGTAAAACATAAAGCTATAATATAAAGAGATAAGGAAACATATAGCTTATTTTCATATAGATTTGCAGTTGAATTCGCAATTTATATTATAAAAGACCATAAGAAATTATTAGTTCTTCCTAAAAAAAAGGTGGGGAGACTTCAGGTTAGCACTTGAGACAAAACTAAAACACAAGCCAATCTTGCAAATGTCACCAAAGAGTTGAGTAGAGTTGAAAAGAAATTTGAGCTGACATTTGAGGTAAGGTTTGTGATTTAAGGTTCAGATTGGAAATGGTTGGTCATGCTTTCTTCTATATTTGAACCCAATGGAATTGAGCAGTAGTTGATGGGGTGCTTTTAACTTGTTTTTCAGCCTTATACATTTTCTAAGCCAAGGAGCTACATATCAAACCAGAAACATCCTGAAAGCTAATGAAAAAAAATGCTTCTTCCATTCAAGAAAAGACACTGTGGAGGGTAAATAATTATTGACAATTTTAGGGGGGAGTTTTAAGCAGTTTCTTGTTCTTAACCTTTCTCTTACTATACAGTCACTCGGGCTTCCCTGGTGGCTCAGCAGTAGAGAATCTTCCTGCAGTCAGGAGCCACAGGAGACATGGGTTTGATCTCTGGGTTGGGAAGATCCTCTGGAGGAGGGCATGGCAACCCACTCCAGTATTCTTGCCTGGAGAATCTGAGGAGCCTGGTAGGCCAGTCCATGGGGTCTCAAAGAGTCAGACATGACTGACACATACAGTCACTCACACAGAATTCTTCTGTTATTTTCTTCTTGGATAAGACTAGTGGATGATGATTTAAAAGTATAAAGTGCTAAGGGTTTGGAATTATCAGAGCAGATTGTATCCTCAGCTATGTGTATTTTTATTCATAGACCAGTACACAAGCCATTTTCTCTTCTTTCTTCAGATCTCACCATCTAGAACAATGTAGAAAATGCTTAAATTCATTTAGTTACGGTTCATTCAATGATTATTTATTGAGCACTTATTATGTGTGAAGTGCTTTTCTGGCATATAATACTAAGCAAAAGAATCATTTTGTCTGCATGGAGCTTATTATTGACTAGAAGAGATGGACATTAATAATCACAAAAATTGATTAAGGGCTAGGAAAAGGCAATGTATAAGAGAGAATAATAAGAATCCAGCTATGAAAAGTCAGAGATAACTGCCCTAAGGAAGTGAAAATTAAGATGAAATCAAGGAATAAATAGAAGTTATATGGTGAAAAAGGGCAGGAAATAGCATTCCAGGCAGAAAACATTTAGTTAAATATGTTGGCATAGACAGAGCTTAATATGAGTTTACTGTCAACTTGTAACAATAAATAATAGAATAATTGCTTACACAAATGCTACAACTGATTTTCCCCTGAATATGTATTTTAAGCTTCAAAATTATTAAATTGGCTCTGTTTGGGAGATGATATCACGAGTGAGTTTTCCTTTTCTTTCTTATTTTTCTAAACATAGTTGAATACTTTCACATAATAGGAATATTTTACAAAAACAAAACAAATTGTGTTACCCCTATTGTCTTTTCCAAATACCTTGCATCCTTGTAGTTTTTCCCATTCAACACCTTATTTTCAATCAACATAAGCTGATTTTTCTCAAAAATACTGCATTGGTTAAAAGGTCCCCATTTATAACATGCCATTCTTGGCACAGTGGACAGTCTTATAAGGGAAAGGGGTGCTGTCCCTGAGAGGGACCTCTCGACCAGTCAGAATGCTCATTATCAGTCCAATTATCCCCTGATAATTGGCCTGCCTGTGGGAATAATAGGCTGGGATGATTTAACTCAGGGCTGACATATTCACAGCATCCTACACACTGCATTCTAAACTTCTTAACTTTTCCTTAGATAATGGAAGAATATGATTCTAGCTGTTAGAATACTTTATTTGCTCAACATTTAGCTTCCTGTGAGCACTGAAGAGCCACTCTGTGGAGACCCAAGCAATGTGGCTTGTGTGTACAAAACTTTGCAAGGTTGGCAATAAATCTTATATAACGTCCAGCTTTCTTATTTTGTCTCTGTACAACATTTTCCAAAAAGACAAGTCTCTCTTCTTGGACTCTGTGAAATTTAGTCATAGGATAACACTCTTAGAATGGAGTCACTTGGCTTGTAAATGCTTACCAGCATTTCAACACTTCTAGATGGCTGGCTGATGTCCAAATGAGTCTAGGGACTGGCCAAGGAGAGGACTCGTGATGGAATTTTACAGAGGATAGGGTATTTGCTTTTGTGTGTTTCTTGAAATAATTAGGTTGAATTAGGTTCCACTCATGGTGTAGTGTTCTAAAGTTTCCAATTTGAGATTCAGAGGTCCTCACTTTTTAAATATCTTGTGCTCCTGAAATTTGTTAGCAGGATAAGGACATTTGCATCCTTTAGGTTTCTTGTTTTATAGTTGCATAAATTTATCTGTTTAATAAATAATTCGCACACTGGCCAGAAACCAAGTGGACAAACTGTACTCACTAACCCTTTAATACTTGGCTCCTTTGTATAATGACCCAGCCCCATTATTAGATAATGAAAGAGTGTATGAGAAAGTGGGAGATTATTTATGATAGAAACAAAATGAAACTAATGGGACAAGATTTGAAAGCTGTGATGCATGAAAGGTGCTATGCAGGCTGCTCTGGCACCATGACAAACAGAGATAAAGGCTCAGTGGGAAGCAACAGTGTGAACATGACTATGAAGAAGAAAGAATGGATTTCCTGAATGAATCCTTGCCATCTGGTGTTTGTTTAATACACAATGAAGGTCAAATGGCTACTGATCCTTTTTTCTATAGTCCAGTGACTACAAGTATGAGAGGAATCAATGAGTTTATCGATATGTCTGGAAATGACTCACCATATGATCTGATTGAGTCAATAAAACTGAAGCAACTTGTCATTACGCTTTCAAATGTGGTTTGGATCTATAACTACAATTCTGTGTTTTTAAAGCCAATTTGCTAGATCAAATGTGACTGGCACTTTTTTCAAGATTAATGTTTTGAAGCATTTAATTTTATAGGTATGAATGATTAACAGGAAAGGTCAGAAGGAAAGTTTCTCAGAAAGCTGAAGGTTCCTCCTATTTTCCAATAGAGCTGTTAAACATTTGTTCCAGTTGATTGGTGGTAGATAAAAAAAAAATTCCCCCCCGCTTTGTCTTTCCTATGTACAAGACTGATTACACACTTAGTTTTATGTAAACATTCCCGGGGGACATTTTGACTTTGGGTGAAATATGTTTATTAAGCATTATATGTATACAGAATATGCTTTTGTAGGCAAAAAGATGTTTAGTAAGCATTATATGTAAACAGCATATATGCTTTGGGGAACTCACACGTAAGTTGCACATATTATTTTGTATAATATTCTCTTTCTTGCAGATTGTTCTAGTAAGGCAGTGCCACAGTATGATCCTGGAACTCTTACCCTCTTCTGTTGAAGCTGCAGGGTTTTCTGTTGAGTTCTTTTCTAAAGACTAAAATAAAAGATACTTTTCTCACATTAATATTTCTCAGCTGCCATGAAAACAGGGATAGGAGAAGCCAAAAATAGAGAAGCCAGCTGTGGGAGGCTGTTTTTTTTTTTTTTTTCAGGACAACTCAGAAAATTCTTTCAAATTCATTCCATAAAGAGTGTGTTAATGCAAATACTGTTTCACGTGCCTGCATGCTATATTTTAAAAGCTGATATACACTCAGTTGTGACACAGTGACTGTTATCTGGCTGTTGTAGAGGTAGTAGCATTGTGAAGTTTGCCTCTGGGGTAGATCCATTTAGTATTATTTATCTCTTCTCTTTTTGAAAAGACTCTTTACTGAAGCCAGTTAATTAAAATAAAAGTGGGGTGATAGTGAAAAAATTTTTTTTCTCTTCTTCCTCCAGTAGACTCTGTTTTATTCTAGATGTTACACATTCTGTGGTGTTTTGACTTTCTTCCCCTGAGCATAAAGGTATTACATGTTCCCCTGACTACATAAAAGAAAAAACAAAAATGAGTTACCTAGTGTGCAGAAGCACCTGTTTTATATATTGGCTCCTTTCTTTTTTCTTTTTTTTTTACTTAACTGAGATAATACTGTAAATACAATTTTATAAATTTGATTTTCTTTTTTGCTTCACATTGTATCCAAGTATTTTATGTTCATGAAGCCTTTTCTGATCCTCTCACATCCAGGTAGAACAGTCACACCCTTTCTGTGTTCCCACTGTGCTCTGATGCTATATCCCAACATAAGTACTTTTAGCGTTAGTTTTGTGTTTGGGTTTTCCTGGTGGCTGTAGTGTGGGACCCAGCTTTGATCCCTGAGTCAGAAAGATCCTTTGGAGAAGGGAATGGCTACCTATTCCAGTATTCTTGCCTGGAGAATTCCATGGACAGAGGAGCCTAGTGGGCTACAGTCCATGGTGGTTGAAAAGGGTCGGACACTACTGAAGCGCCTTAGCACACATGCACGCACACATATATTGTGAAATGTTTATAACAATAAAGTTGGCTAACACATCCAGGCTGACACATAATCACCATTTTGTGTGTGTGGTGGTGGGGACTTTCAATCTACTCTTATAACAACTTTAAGGTATATAATGCAGCATCGTTATTTATTGTTGACATACTGTACTTTAGATACCCAGAATTTATTCATCTGATAGCTAGAAGTTGGGCTTTCCTGGTGGTTCAGTCAGTAAAGAATCTGCCTGCAATGTGGGAGACCTGGGTTCAGTTCCTGGGTTGGGAAGATCCCCTGGAGGAAGAGGGCATGGCAACCCACTCCAGTATTCTTGCCTGGAGAATCTCCATGGACAGAGGAGCCTGGTGGGCTGCAGCCCATGGGGTCTCAAAAAGTTGGATATGACTGAGTGATTAAGAACAGAACAGCATAGTTCAAAGCTGGTACCCTTTAACCAACATACTCCTATTTCCCCAACACCTCAGCCCCTGGCAACCACCATTCTAATCTGTTTCTGAGTTTGGCTTTGTTAGATTCCACATATAAGTGAAATCACACAGTATTTGTTTTTCTCTGACATTTTAGCTAGCATAATGTCCTCAAGGGCGATCCATGTTGTTATAAAAGGCAAGACATTTCTTTTGGATGTTAACTGGCCACCACTTAAAGGGTCATATACATTCAGAGGCCATTTGGTAGCAAACGCAAACAAGATAGATTGACAGGGGGACAAGAGCTATAGGTGCTCCGCTTATTTATATTTTGAGATAACTTAGAAGATAGCTGGATTCAACTGGGACTTGCAAATTTAAGAGTATAGAAATGACTTTCAGGTTAATTGTCGTGGGTTTTCTCAAGGTGAAAGATGCAATAGAAATGTCAAAATGTGAATACTGTTATTATATATATTTTCTGTTATCAGCCAATAACTTTATCTCTTATGACTCATTTATTCAAAAGTTGGCATAAAACTAAGGAGCAGTTCTATATTCAACTTTGAATTTTTAAAAAATTGGGATTTATTCAGCATAAATAAACATCATATATATATATATATTTTCTTCAAATCCATGAATTTTAACTGTATGGCTATTTTGCCTGCTGTTCTTTTTAGAAGCAAGAAAATATGTGGGTACATATTGTTTTAACAGACGGATGTTGGGATTATGCAAATAACTAGTAATTTTAACTATAGGAAATTTTTATTATGTCTCTACTATGCTTGCATGTCATTTTTTAGGATGTGATTCACTAGATAAAAATATGGTTCTTCATCTATTATCCATGTCTCCTTTTCCTCTGAATAATAAAGACTGGCATTAAAATATATATAACATATATTTAATGTATCTCTCCTGAAAATCATGTATGTATACCTTCAAAGAGATAACTTGATATCAAACATCTTAGCAAAAATAATTGCCTGAATCACTAGATTTTAGAAATTCTCCATGTACTAGAAATGCTATTATCTTACTAAAATACTCTCTTCTCAGTTAATTTCCCATCTCCTTCCACTGCTCTTGATAGCCAGTATAAATTAAGAAGGAAATTTCCTGGTCTTAAGGACATTTAGGAGTTCATAGTTTCCCATAAAAACCAATTACTAGAGAAAGATATAGTTTATTTATACTTATGAGATTGAATTTTGTTAAAACTGATACCTGTTTCCTTAAACTCATCCTGAAGAAATTTATATCTGAATTATGGGTTATTAATTTGTCACATTGAAAAGCCACAAAGGTTATCACTTCCACTTTATATTATCAATTTTTTTTTTTTTTTTTTTAGCCACACCATAGGGCCAGTGGGATCTGAGTTTCCCAACAAGGAACCGAAACTGAGCCCCTGGCAGTGAAAGCTTGGCATCTCTGCTTCTCAGTGAACCACAGGGAATTCTTTAGAATACTGTTAATTTGGGTTACCAGTACCCTTATGCTTCCCTGTGAAAATATTTTACTTAAGGTTACATTTTCTCAAAAAGTTTCTATACAAGATACATCAGAAATATACTTTTTATTAGTTTGTTGTATTATTACTGTTATTATTATTACTATTACTTTTCTCCTGGGCTAGCCCCAAAGCTGAAAGCTTCAAGGTTTTACACCCTGGAGAAAATTATCAGTAAGGGAGTCTGATTACTTCCCCTTATAGTTCTGTGCAACCTGACTCCTTAAGTGGTTGCTGATGATTCTATGGTTGGAAGGAAAAGTTTGCAGGCGTGGCTGATTAGAACCAGACTGGTGAATGCTAGATGTATAGTATGGATAAAGCTAAATATTAACCTAGGATTTTTACACTGAGTAAATCTGAACTCTCTGACTTATGTGGACATTTTCAGACCCACCTACACCTAGTCCAGCATCGTAATCCATTACATTTTTTTTAGGACTGAGAAATGAATAGGAAACTCAGTGATGTGAGGAATATTTGAAACCCTAGACTTTTAAGGGTATTCTAATTAATTGGGTCTAACTATGGTAAAACAAACCTTTATTTTCAAAATGTCTATTTTTCAACAAATAAAATTTGGTGCATGTCAACTAATTATTTAATTCTTAACATTCTTACTAAAAAGGTAAACTGTACATGATCCAAATCTCTGAATTACCATTCAAGTCTCCTCTGTGCTATGAAGTGAACTCCTGGTCTGTGGATATTTAGAGTATGGAAATGTGATGATAACAAGGATGCACTTTCCCTTTGCTCTGAAATTCCATTTTCTCTCTTTCTCTGAGTTGTGTTGACTTAAAGAGTTAATTTGCTGTGTATTTAAAAAAAAATATTAAAAGTTAACCGTCGCAAATGCTGAAAAAAAGTGTGCATGTATTATTGTATTTTTTGAATATTCTCTTAGGTAGTCAACTGAGAACTTGGCAAGTAATATATCTCTTCTGAAAATCATTTGGCTTAGCTTTTGGACAGAAATTCCTGAGAGCTTTGTTAGAGGGAATGGTAAACCTCATCTTAGGCTGAGGTTGAAGTAAAGGATATTTCTCTCTGCAAAAATATATATTTCAGTAGCTCTTAGTCTGCCTGGTGTTTGCTCAGCTAGGAACCCACCTAATGGGCAAGTAACAAAATCAGCAGAGGGAAATTCTAACAGCACAAAAGGTTTGAGGAGGAAGATGGCCAGAGAGGATCAGATAATTAACCCCAAGAAGTTGGGTTCAGTGCTTTTATTGGGGAGATTAGAGAGACAAAATTAAGGTCATTTCTCTTGTATAGAAGAAGACAGAGGGGTCAAGAACTTAGAAACATGGAGAGGGAAGAGAAGGAGAAAGGGCATGGTGCTACTCTTCATTTCCTGCTTTCTGACAAAGGTCAAAATGATGGCACTTCTGAACTTTGAAGAGATGATCTTTCTTTATTGAGATTAAGTTCCCAAAGTCGCACTCAATGAACTTCCTAAAAGTAGCAATGAGCATTTCAGAATGAACTTCTAAAGCACAAGGGTCCTTGACTCCTTGCAGAAAGTTTCGCAGCTTAACTAAGCAGTAGAGAACTACTGTGGATAATCAGTCCATTGACCCAAACTGTATCAAGCAATACAGTCTAGCTGTAGACAACTTATAAGGCTTTAACCTCTCAAAATGTCAAAAGGCATCATCACACATAAAAATAATACATTTTCTGAGCCAAATATATCAACAGTATCTATTCAATAATATCAAAAATCTTAAATTCAGTGGGTAAAATTATCTTTTTCTATGCCATGTACCTGTTTTACCTACCATACCAGAGGAATTGTTTTTTGGCACAACTTGAGAAAATCCAAGTATTTTTTACAATAAATACCTCCACCATTCAATGGAGGCAGCCATGAACATGGAATGCAAATCCACATAATGATATATGAAAGATAATATTCAATTTGATTTAAAGACCAATTCTCATTTTATTCTGACCACTATTAAAGCCTTTTTAAAAGTATTAATACATTCTGGCCATGGAGAAACTTGGCAATATTCTTTCTGAGCTCTCATAAGCTGTTCTTTATGTATATACCAGATACATAATTGTAACATATTTTATTTCATGATATTGAAGTTTGTAGTTTCTAACTTAAAATAAAGGGGGACTATAAGATTCTGAGTAATAAATGTAAATGTCCTTTCCATTTACAAAAATACAGATAAATTTATGTGTACATATATATCTGTGTGTGTGTATATATATATATGTGGGGAGTACAGATTTTAAAATACTAACACATTCTGATTACTACATTTTTAATTATCCTTTCCATATCATAGCATTATAGAGTTAGATCTTAAGAATTAGCTACTATATTTGTAAGAAAAATTGCAAAAAGTTTGGAAATCCATACAATTGAAAAATGTACTTTCCCTCAACAAATTTGAGTGCAAACAAGCTTAGGAATTTTACACATCTTTGGATTCCAGTGACACCAACAGTTACAAATCCGGTTTCTTCCCTGTTTTGTTTGGGGTTTATGCAAACTGAGTTAATATAGCTCGTCATTTTTCACTCAGGGAAATTTTATGACTTCATTTTTAGAAATGAAAAACGCAGTTCTCCCTTGATTGAGTGACTAAGGCAGTGACTTTACCATGGTATATTGTGGAGGAGAAAAAAAAATAATCGATGAGTCACAGAAAGTTTTGATGAAAGCACAGATTTTATTCCACATAGTGATTCATTTGTGACTTTTCTTTCTCTTTGCTTACTTGAAGTATTTCATTCCCCCTCACTCCAAGCAAAGAGAGAAAGGGCTGAAAAACTATGTCTTCTCTTTTACTGTAAAAAAGGCAAAGAGAAGGACCCTATGAGACAGGGTTTTTTCCTACATGAGTTACATCACAAAGTTCTCAAGTACCCCTTACTTTAAATAATGAAGACAAGGTAATAACTATCATCTAAAATCCGAGTCTTTTTTTCCCAAAGATGTGTAAGAGATGGATTATGATACAATCAAGGACAGCCTTGGTGCTCTGCTTCTACTGATATTCTTGAGGTAATTGCTGAGCTTGTATCTGTGTACAGACTAGTCCTCCATCTTCTCTTCATGGAATTATGACAGCCTCCCTGCCTCACTAGCAACTCAAGTTGGCTGACATCTAGGTTAAGCTGGTGTGTGTGTGTGTGTGGTGATGATGGTAAACAATACGTAACTTTATTCAGGTCAGTGAATAATTTTCTGCCATTATGACACACTCCTATCATATTTTGAAAACATTATCTGTCCCAAAGTAAACAGTCTAATTCTTTTTTTCCAATAAGATCAGACCTATTAATAAATGATACATTAAGTACAGTTTTCTTATTCTGAGAAATAAGAGTTTCAGTAACCATACAGGCATATAATTTTTGGTTTTATGTTACATGGTATGATTATAAGGTAAAAATATGGTATTTAAGAATGTCAGGGAGGACATGGGCTTGGCTTGAGATTCTTCTGAGGATTGTGAAGTTGCCTTTGCATTATAAACAGGGAAAAGATAAAATGTCCTTGCTTAGTTCTCAGGTCATGCTAACAATTGCAAAACAATATTGCCTGACAACTCACAATTCTTTCATTCATTCATGTCACAAATAGACTGAATACCTTCTCTGTTTTATATGAATAATACATTTTGGTATACTAAAAATCAGGTAGATAAAATTACTGATATTCTTTGAGATTTTTTCAGGTCTTCAGAAACAAATACTAAAGAGAAAATTTAGTATAATAAGCTTTAAAAAATAAAAGAGTAAGCTTTATTTATTATAAGATAGAATTTCTTAATTGTATAACCATTAATACAACTTATAAAATCTAACCAAATAACAATGATTTGAGTGGCACAGAAAATAGCTTCTAGTAATAGATACAGAAATATGTAAATCAACTAAACTCAACTGTATGCTAATTGGCCAACACACCTCTCATTTAACCAAGAGTGAGCTATTCCACAAGTATCTGGAAATCAAATGGTGACTGCGTAAGTGTAAATGCATCTCTAAATTAATTTTCCAATAATAGAAAATCGCTAACAAACAGGAACTTCAAAAAATAAACAAGCATAAGGGCACAAGGATATTTTGTGTGTGATTTTAGTAAGTACAATGTTTTTTGTGTTTAGATGCTCTGTGATTTCATCAACCACAGAAAGCATAACAAAAGTAAACTTTGACTAAGGTTTCCTACACACAAGCACGTTTGGTGTCACTACAAATAAACCGTTCCCTTCTTAACTACTAACCATGGGGTTCTAAGGGTAAAACAGCTGTTTTGTTTTATTGAAAAAATTTCATTTTTCCCCCCACAACTACATTATCAATTCGAAGAGTATGGCATCTATGTATTTGTGTATATTTACTTGTTTTATGTAAATATATATATTTACTTTTCTAAAGTTTTGTTAGCATAATACAAAATTTCCATCAATACAGTGTGAAGAAATTTTGGGGATACATTTAAATAAATAAGAATAAGTGAAATCCTGATTCTACCATGCTAGCATCTGCACCATATTCATAGATAATAGAGCTCAAATTGTTCTTAGAGGTGTTTTGTTAAAATATCTCTAATTTATAAATAAAGAAACTGTAATTCAGCATCTTGTCCACTATTACATGATTAGCTACATCTACATTCAAACATTCTTGGTTTTATTAAAAACTTTATGTGGCATATAAAATATTTAAGTAGAAGTGAAAATAATTTCTGATGCTAAAATCCAATATTGTTTCCAAGATGTTGTTGTTGTTTACAAAATGAGATATTACTAAAACACTGGACAATATTGACAAAGCCACAGACTTCTGTCAATTTTCTTCTAAATTTGCCCATTTCTAAGTTTTATTCTCAAGGATATTATAAATTTATAAGAATATGTAAATATGTAAATCGAATGTCCTCATGGGTTATTTGTTATATTTAGAAAGGAAATTTTACTTCAAAATAGATGATAATATCTTAAGATATAAAGACAACAGCAGTCAATCACAGGCCATAGACACTAAAATGTACATTTTCTTTTTGTATCTCTTCATACAGAACTCTTTTCACCTTTCACATTTTAATTCACAGATCGAAATCCAAAGAAAGCATCAAAACAGCACTGTCAATGTGAATTGTTGAAGAGTTGCTGGCAAAAGAAAAAGCCATTTTAATAGAATTAAAATTATTTCAGATTTTCATTTCTCTTGCCCCTTGTTCATAAGTCTGACTACCTCTTTGTGAAAAGTTTTCGCACTGATCGATTTAGTAATTCTAATTTCTTACACAGACTATGGTTGAGATATTACAACAGTGCTGTTGCAGACATTAAGATTACTGATATTCACTTCATTTATATATATTCAGTCGTATATATAAGCTCACTGAGACACTGATACTATGAATAAGCATGGTAAGAAAATGTGGTTACAGATCCTGGTAAAATTCTCTTCCTTTAGGTCCACTGTAGATGTGCGCACCTACTACATTAAAGATGTCCACAGTAACAATTAACAACTACTGGTACTTGGATCATACAGAAATTGGAAAGTATCATGTGATTTTAAAATGACACTTGCTTGGTGACAAGTGGACTAAAGAACGTATTTACTTTCAAATAGCTTAAATATCAGTGGCAAACTGGTTGGCAGATGATACAACAGATGTTAATTCCAGTCCTCTCTTCTCCCTTCCAACCCAGAATTTTCACAGTGATTGTAGGTCTGGGGGTGCTAGAATAGTTGAATTCATAGTTATACTCTATCTCTAGCACTTAGACATAAATTATTTCTTATAACAGAAATACTCTTTTGACAAGAACTGTAAGAAAATGAACATTTATTTAAATACATATTGAAAAAAAATTTTTTTTTGGTGAGAAGCCCATAGATTTTGACACAGCTTAATATATTGGCTTTAGTATAAAACATTGGCATTTAAATGGTATTCTCATGTTAAGTCTGAAAACATAGTCTCTTTGCTTACACAAATACCTTTAAAAGAGGGTAATTAGTGACCAGTGGCTAGGAAGACCTCTGTGTTGAGAGGTTATGCCTAAGCCTCTTGAAGATTCTCCATGTAAACAAGTCAGACCACATCACTCATTATTCCTCCTTTGTTTACTTGGAAGAAGGTTCAAACTATTTAATGAGAGGATTACCCATACTTCAAGTCTATTGAATAAGATTAATTGATATTTTCCTGTTGGAGGTTTCAGCACTTGCCTTTGGCTTCCCCTCTCCTATTGTTATTGATGCTGTGATCAACAGAGCAAAGTTCTTAAAGGTTATCCAAATTTCACAGCTTAACATTACTCAAACTAATTATAGTTTTTTCTTGTCTCAGACTCTGAGTTCCAAGAACCGCTAACTTATTCAAAGAGTCTCTTTTAAACTTTACTTGTCTGAATAAAAAAAAAAAATTTAATATGGCTAAATCCTGGACATTTTGGACAATTTTCCTGTGTTATAGATGAAGTAGAGCACCTACTCAAAATGAAATATTAAAACATAGAGCCAAATTTCCACATCAATCTGAAAATAATGCATTTTCCACTCTAATATGTGTAGGAAACTTTGAAACATAATTTGAATATCTTACCATTTTCTTGGGAACACTATAAAAAACAAGATCCCCACCATTTTGAGATACAATTCTGTGATAGAAATCTTTACAAAAATTTCCCCCAAAAATGTGTGTATTATGGACATATGGCTGCATATTTGGATAACACCATTTGCATTTTTCAAACTTGCATTTTTTTAAATCACTAGCTTGGCTTTTGCTGTCAGGATGGCAAACTGCTAGTATATTCATCTGAAATTCCTAGTTTAACTCTTTGTCACTTTAGCATTTAAGTAATGCTAATATGTTCACCTTTTCTTAAAAAAGTAACCTGATATGCTGGAGGCAGTAAAATAAGAAAGACTTTTCAAACCATAAAGTTTAATAATAGGAGGAGTCACATCATAGTGTGAAAAAAAAGGATAGTGTCAAAATTTGATCTTAGAAAAAAATGCTTTTGAAATTACAGGGGGGAAGAAATCATGTTAAAATGATTTTACTTCAGCTGAATTCCCTGGAAGGATTTGCAGTTTTTATGGTTTTCTAGGGTTATTTTGTAAAAGCAGTTTGAGTTCCTGAACATTTAAACATAACATACTGGAATTTAGAACACTAAAAAAAAAAATGCTGATGAGAAAATAAAGATAACAACTATCTTGACATTAGTAGCTTATGGAGATTATACTTTCAAGGGAAATGAATTTTCATTTGCTGTATGCTTTCTAACATACATCTTTAAATTTCTTTATTTCATCTTTAAATTTCTTTATGATGTAATGTTAAACATTAGGCATATTGTGTCTATGGATAGTGACACAATAAATTGCCACAGCATTTTAAGACATACTCCCTTCAATGTTCCCCAGTCTCCAAGAAATAATCTTATTTAAGAGAATCAAGTACCCACTTAAGGTTGAATAATTCACCTGCCTTACATAATTTATACATATATCAAAATTATGTTATCTAAAGAACATGTTTTGACTTATAATTACATTTCATATAAATTAATTTTCAAATTGACATTACCTAAAAAACTTTTACTTTCAGATACCCATCTAAAGGTCCATAGTATATCTTCTATACATGTTAAAATATGCACTATTTTAAATTTTGCAATATTGTGCATATATTTGGACATATTGCAGACATATTTGGACATATTGTGGACATATTTGGAATATTTCAGCTTTTCTCTTAATTGACATACTATATGGCTACTTATATTCCCAAGCCACGTCAATCTGCTTCTTTTGAATTATGTTTTTGCAATGTGTTTATCTAATTATTACTTATTTATTAGTTTCAGCAGAAGTATTTAATTAATTAGCATCTGATGCAAAGATAAAAGTAAATACCAGCATGTAAATTACACTATTGAATAGGTACAAATTTTATTGGTCCTAAAGATGGCAAATGCAGTTAACCTTATTGATTTAGCTGAGTACATTAAAATAACATAATAAAAATTATTTGACCACAAAGCATTATAATATGACTACCATGTTAGCTCTTTTGCCTTCAAAACTGAAATGTATAACTTAACATCGAACATATTGATTCTTTTAAATAATCATCCTATAATAAATATGACATTATCATTGCAAGTTCTGGCAGTCCTGTTAGGTGATTAGAGAATAGGGATGTAATCAGAGGAAGTACTCTGAAAGATAATCTTTCTTTATTCTCTTTCTCTGAAACAGACAGAGAAGGTAACTATGGAATAACAATACTTGCTGAACTGGCTGTTACATAATCCGTGCTAATGATGAAATACTAATACTTAAAAGTGATCATCTATCTCTTTAGATATCAAGGATGTCAGTACACATATATATACTCGATTGCTATAACTGAGATTGTTCTTAGAGCTATTTTTTAAAAAATATTTAAAGTATAGGAGACAATATCTTTAAAGATTACTTATTAAATCACTGAACACATATATTTTCATTATTCAATACATGGCAGACAAAACACCAGGAACCATGTAAACAAAGATGAATTACAGGTGATTCCAGCTTACAGTGTAAAGCTAAAGCACTTATTTTAAGATCATTAGCACAAATTGTTATCTACTCACAAGGAGTTTGCAAAAAAATTATTAAGGTCAAAACAGATTGGTAGAACTATTATAAGTTTCCAGTAGTTTCACCACCCATGAGGTCTTCACCCTAGTTTTAACACTGTTGTAAAGGAACACACAACTACAATCCACTGTTGCAAAATGATAAAATGATCATATTCTAATAATATATGTTAAATCAAATGTACTTAATCCAGCTATAAAAGGCATAACTTAAACAGAAGGAACACAAGACTTAAACAAAGCAGAAGACAGCTGTCCAGAAATTATCAATTGCTAAAGCACACAGATTGTGATTAAATTTTAATGCAGCTTTTAAGCAAAGATTTTGCTTATCAGAGAGAAAGAATCCCAGAGAAAATATTGTTATTGATTTCATCATTTTAGATGTAACTGATCCTTTAAGTAATTTTTCTTGCTTTCAGTATCACTTTTAAAAGTGACTGCTTATACTGGGCAAATCATTAGATGGTATGTTCATTTAAAATTCTAAGCCAAATGCATAAATTGTTCTCCAGTGCACTCAAAGTCACATCTGTTGAAAACAAAACACAGCATTCAATCCATTGAATAAAAACAAAATATAACTGTAGAATAGCTGGATAGTCAAATCGTGTAAATTAAATGGCATTGAAAATGATATTTTTTATTGATTTTTTTTCAGGGAACCCAGTCTTTGAAATTAAAATATATTGATTATCTTTTATGTAACCCAAATTAACAGTAAGGCAAATGGGTCTGCTGGAGCACATTGTTCATTTTAAGAGTTCATTTCAGGGAATAAGGGATAAAAGTACCTGCCTCCACCCCTTTTTTTAACAAGTAGAACACCATGTTGGCTCTCTGAATAAAGGTACATATAGTATCATTTCATCAATAAAATTATTAAAAATGAGAAATCCATTATAGTCATTTGCTATGTGCTAGTGGACTATAATTATTTATCCATTTTTGAGATGACTGAGGTCAAAAAAATAACTTTAGTTTGGCTTTGTGGATAGGAGTCAATACTTAACATCTAAAAATTAGTTTAAGAAATAGAGTACATTTTGTTATATAATTATATGCCTTTTTCATTAATTCAGTAAATATATACTGAATGCTAACTAAGTGCCAGACACTACACTGAGTACCAATGTGTATGAATGTATATGTTTGGACTTGTATATAAGGCATAAATATAGATTCTTTTTTTTCTGTAATGCATGTTGTCAAGTACTTTATTAAGCAGTCAATGTGAAGTTGACCAAAATTTCTATACAATGCAATATCTCTTTGAAAGATTACATTTTCTATTTTTAGAGATACAGAGCATACCTTTTAAACCAAATGAGTGTTAATATGGCAAAAACATATGGTCTAAATTTTAATAACTATCCAGCCCTAGTTTTTTAAATTCATATTTTATTACCCTATTTATACTTTGACCTATTGCATAGGTATTCAATTGATTGAATTAATGTTGGTTCAGTTGGTCACTGACAACACTAGAGAGTCAAATAGCTAAAACTATTCCTATATGTCCCAAACATCTGAAGATGTAAATAGATGTTAGATATATAGAGACTGATACAGATATATATATAGGTGTGTGTGTGTGTGTGTATATATATATATAATATATACATAGGATAGTTGATTAAATTTTCACTTTATAACCATATGACAACTGGGCCAATTGTTAGTAAAAGAAAGAACACTTTTTGCAAATTCTTATAGTGTCCTCAACAGATATCTAAGAAGTTAAACAACCCTGAATAGAATGGACATTTATAGAGTTAAAATAATTTGTATTCTAAACAAATAGTATCTGTGTTCATTTACTCCTATAGTTAGTGTTTTCTGAATACCTCAAGATGAGTTAGATGGTTTTACTTATTGACTATTAATTCTCACTATTAATTCCAAACAAATCATTCTGCTTACTAACTAACCTGCACTAGTCAAATCGCATAGCACCTTTGGATAGTCCAACAAATTAGTAACATAGTCAATTTTAGAAAAAAGGCAATCTAGTTTAAGTTTTATCAAAAACAGTATTCTTGGTTTAATATCATTTTGTCCATGACATAAATAATGTAATTGTTATTAAGGACAATAGGCATTTTTGATTTTCTAGTAATTACAGTTTATATCTTCATTTGATCTTTTACAGAAAGAAATGGTTCTTGTTTGAACTTTGGAAATTCAAAAGTAAAACTTTTCATGTCATCATAAATAATTCCGTTAGGGACATTATTTATCACTTGGGATAACGTTCTTCTATACGTCTTAAACTTCAAAAATATTATAATCATTTGGAAAATCTAAATTATATTTGCTAAAATTCTACTATAGGTTAAATAATGTTGAAAAACACCTATTTATCTAAATTATAGAAAGCTCTTAATCAAATACATGGCCAATGAAGTCTCTGTTACTTAGATCTGCAAGGGCCTCCAGCATAACAGAATGTTTCCTTCAATGTCTCTGTGCTCTGCTATGATGGAGTGGGGTACCTATAATTCTTAGGGTGTGATAACAACCCCAAGGTAGTGGCAAACCAGCTTATCCTCTGTCGCTTTGAAACATTCCATTACTTAACATGGGCTTGCCAGGTGGTGCTAGTGGTAAAGAACCTGCCTGCCAATGCAGGTTTGATTTGATCCCTGGGTTGGGAAGATCCCCTGGAGCAGGGCATGGCAAGCACTCCAGTGTTCTTGCCTGGAAAATTTCATGAACAGAGGAGCTTGGTGGGCGATAGTCCATAGGGTTATGAAGAGTCAGATATGACTGAAGCAACTTAGCATGCAGGCATTACTTAAAATTCATGTTTTCATAACTATTTGCCTAATCTACTGTTGAAGTAAGAAGACCAAGATTCCAGTTTCCACAACATTTCTATAACCAGAATAAATTTGGACCCCTAAATGAAAATAATCTAGGGAGATTTCATTTTTTCTGACCAAATTTGAATGCTAAAGTGACATATTAATGTTCAAAAGAAGATCAGAGAGTTTAAAAGGGTACCTTACTTGAAACTATCAGTCATCTCTTTCTTGCCTTATCAGACCTTTGAATATCAATTATAAAATTTTATATTTCTGCATTACTTTTTAATATCAAGATCCAAATTTCCCTTTTATCAAATGCAAAAACAATTCAAGTGAAGCAGTCATTTCTACTATTATTTTAATTAAACCTGTCATTTTTGCCATATATTTAATTTAAAACAAACACACATTCTCAATGGTAGTGATGATACAAAGAGAAGGAAGTAGAATTGGATATCCTTGTTGTCTGTAGTCCTTGAATTTAATGGTTTATTGGAAAGATGGCGCTTCAAGCTCTGTGTCTGTGAGTGTACCATTGGTGGAAGTAAAGATGAAGTGTTGCTTTCTGTCTTTTTAACTATCAAGGATGAATCATATCACAGGATCACATGGCGCTTGAGTTCAGAGATGAAAGTGTGGGAAATGAAATGAAGGGAATTCCTTGGGGGGTAGCATCATTAAATTTTTTCCAACCCCTCTTGGTCATTGTATCTTCCTCTTGAGCTGCTTTTCATTACATGTACTGTTATCATTTTGGTAAAGCTTTACTAACAACAACAATATTTCTAACACTCTTGAATAGCATTAATGTGTTATATGCTGCACTGATACAAATTTACTTTCTGCTCAAAACTTAAAAGTTGTCCTATTGTGACTTCGTTCCCATTGCTGGGAAGTAAACCATGTGCCTGCATTTAGCATGTGACGTTTCCAGTGTCAGCAATACATGGGTAATTCTCAAGGGCTGAAATTCATGAGAAGCAGCAGAGGAGAATTTTTTTGAGCAATGAACTTGGGAATTACACATGTTTATCTTAGGATCTCTATGCCATTGCTTGTTCCTATAGCAACTTATTTAGCTTTCCTGTGTCTCACCTACTTCACTGAGAATGGGCAGAAAAATATCTTGCAAGTTTGTTGAGAGAATTTAATGAGATAATGTACTTGAAGTGCTTAGCATTGTGTCTATAATGGGGTAAGTACTGAATATTATTAATATTAATAGAGCATGATGGCATGAAACGGCAGAAGTACCTGACATTCCATCAGGTTTTATCCTAAGTCTTCTCATGCTTATAAATCGTTCCTTCGTGGGGGATTACCTGCCAGCAGAAATGAAACTGATAGCTTGGAAGGAAGTTATACTCTTTAGAGTGGCCCAGAGCAAAACTAGAATACAATCAGATATTAGGAAATTAACATATAGACATGTTGCAGTTTTCAAGCCATCCCTTCAGAGTTCATCTTTTCCCCAAAGACAGTGCAATTATTCAACCCAGAGTTTTAATACATCCCTCCCCACTTTCTTCTCTTGTTTGTATGTGGCATTATCTTCCTCCTCAGTGTAAAGACCTCCATTTGGAAAGCAGATAGAAACCTTTTTCACCATCCCCATGATTACTTTTAGATTTATAGTTCTCTTTCACCTCTCCTTTTACCTCTCCTCTAAGACCCATGTTTGCAAATTTTCTACAAATTATTTTAAGAGTTAGCAATATCATTTTTGCATGACGTTCAGGAATAATTTGAGTAGGCATAATAGTATTGTCTTGTTCTTGTTATTACTAAGAACTTAATCTTTTTCTTTTTCCCTTGTTATAAAGATTATTGAAAAATAGCAGTAAGCTTTAAATAGGATTGAATATATCTTTGAAAGCTAATACTTTATACTGTGCTAAATGACAGTGCTTTTTAAAATTGGATGTGTTATGTTGTAAATCAGGTTGAAATACAAAGAATCAAGAGTTTTAGGAATCTGAAGGTCTTGGTACATTAATCTCAGGTCAGATACTGTTTTGTGAGAGAGCACAGTAGTTTAATGGGCATTTATCGATTTAAATTAGATTGTAACTTTGGAGACAGTAACTTGCAAACTTAAAACAGTCATATGATATTATGAATTACATCTTATGCACATTAAGACATCTTAAAGCTAGGAAACCAAAGATAGAAAATATTGGTTCACATTTCAAACCACAATAAGTGTGAATATAGCCTCAATTTAATAAAAACCTATAATGCAACTTTCCTTGGGTTAAATGTCTTACAATTACTCTTGGAATGGGCACTTGTTTTCCCATTATTGGCCACTTTAATTGACTTACACTCTAGTTTTCTCATTTAAAGATCACTTTATAGTATTGGGTGCTCTTCATCTGAGTGATATGTTCTGTTCCTGCCTGATCCAACAACACAACAGTTTACATATTTCTGAACTTGAGCTGAAAACTGATTTAAAAATCCATATGGACAATCCAATTTCTCTGAAAATATATACACACAAGTCTGCTCAGAGGTGGCTAAAATAAAATAAATTTCATTTTAGGAGACAGGAAGGAAGCTGAGACAAGAAAGTGAAAATTCTGAAGTAAATGGGTACTTGCTCTGACCAAGATCGAAACCTACCTCTCCCCAGAGAATATTAGAAGAGGGCATGGAAGACAAGCATTGAGAAAGTAGAATGTGTGTGCTTTTCTTTCTGGTGGACTGCATTAAATATTCAGCAAAAGGGGGATCAGTTTACATTACTTTTCTTGTTTCTCATGTATTGACGGACAGGTGCTGTAAACATACATAGACAAACATGGTCCTAAGCTCACAGTACTCCAGTGACCAAGGAAAGACAGGTTTTCATCTTCCAAAGTGATCACACTGAGAACTTAGCAGACACACTGGGCTCAGCTTGGTTTTGTTTTTTACAAAACTGTAGGAGCCTGCCTTTCAACTTTGATTCCCAAGAAAACCCATTCAGAGAGATGGTTTTGTTCCATCAACAAGCTACTAAGGCACAACAATCTTGTTTTGATTCTGAGGACTTGCCTGAAACCCTCACCAGTACTTTGGAAATAATAGCAGAGAGAACCCAAGAGGCACGCTCATCTTCTGAACGTCTTTTTTTTCTGGTGGTAAACCACCAGTTCATATCACCTTGATTTTACCGAGGGTAGAATCTCAGCAGTCAGGGATAAAGAACTGACCTTGACTTTGAGATCAGAACCAGTATTTAAAACATTCACTCGTTCATGTTTCTGAGATATCATGGTAAACAAATTATGACTGTTTATACTGAAGACTAAGAGGCTTCTTTTCTACACTATAGGCAGCGATTTGGCTGAGATTGTTTCATTCTGTGATACTATCACACACTACCTTTTTTCTCACTTGAATTGTACTTTTGGCTGTCATTTGCGCTTTTGAATAAAGGTTTACATTAGTGGAAGATATCATAATAGCATATCTCCTTTTCGAGTTGATATACAAATCAAAAAGAAAGGATAAGGCCAAGAGTCCCTTTGTCCTTGGAAAAGTATGCCATCTGCATTAAGCTTATGATATTCGGCTGGGAACAAAATTCTAGCATAAGGAAGTCGTTAATACAACCCTCAAGTTACACTGTAAATTCAAAGTACTTTAAATGCCTTATAATAGTCAAAGCCAGTAAAATCGACCCTGTATATTTTTATTTCATCTCTGTTGGATCATATGATATTTAATAATTGGTTCTGGCACCTCGTTGCAAATTATTATAACTTTGAGATTCAACAGTCCTATTGAACATATGGGCAGCACAGCCTCAGAACATATATATGATACAGCCTCTCAAGAGGACCTTCTGTCTTGTTTTCCTTAGCTTGGAAGGGTCAGGTAAATTTTGTTGTGTCGTCATGTGCTAAAATTCCTCAATCTCTGTTTTGCAGGGTAAATGCTTAATGGAACTGATTTTTTTTTTTTCCGCTTAACTGTGAATACTTCCTTTGCAAAGCCAAAAGAGAAATTCATGCATCTGGGATGCAATTTTCTGGGCTCTTACTAAAGCAGTTATAAAGCTATTCCCGTATCAGTGCACAAGTATTCATCAACCCAGAATAGGTTCTATTACTTAGTGCCATATTGTATCCTGGTTTAGCTGCAAACTACAAGAGCTTCTGGAGTCAGGAGACCTTCCCATGCTCTTAATGCTTATGATAATTCTTTACTACTCCTAGAAAAGATGGAAAATGGATGCTAACGTAGAGTTGACCCCAAGAAACCTCTCATATAGTTAGACATGCTCCCTTCGGCATTTCCTTTTTCCAGCTCCACTCACAGTAACACCCTGAGACAATATTAGGAAAAGCATTTCCACATCAACAGCCCATTAAGGTTATTTTCCATGTTCCTGCTGCTTTGCCTCTATGTCTAGCCCATGTGCCTTGATTTGCTCTTGTATTATTTCACATTAATTGCCATATTCGAACATACTATAATATGGGCACGTTGGCAATGATTACACAATAAGCTGTCCTTAAAAAGAGATGTCAAGGTGGATTGTGGTGTGTGGGGTAAGCAGAAGGTTATGATTTATACCTTATATTGACATAGTGGAAAAGAGCTGGTTCAATTTCCCTTGATTTCACTATAATGCCTAATACTAAAATCTCTCTGTCATATAATTATTCATTACTAAGACTACTAAGCTAAAAAGTTCATGGAGGTGGTGGGAGGGCAATGGTTAAAGGAATTTTTCGAGTGCTGATTTTCCTCCTGCTACTGTAATATTACATTTTAAAAATTGACATATTGGTGGACAAGAAACACTGTATTCTAAATAATCCTAACTCAATTTTAAAAATTACTAAAAACCTGTTTTCTTTAAGAATTATTTCAGACGAAGATACGTTTTATATCCATGCTTGTGTGCATGGATATTTGCTCTAAATATGCATCAAAGATGTTTTGAGGCTCTGAAATCTGATTCTCTCACTTTACTTTGTTGGAGTTATAACTATTCACTTCTCATTGAGCAATCCTACCCTCATTTACCACACTGAAATTGAGACTCTTTTTCACAATTAGGTTGTCCCTGGGTCAAGGCAACACCCCAAATTGTCCTAACCCTGGTGAGCAGCAGGTCAGAATCATGTTTGATCCTCGCTGACAACCTGGAAGTGGAGATCCTTCGCAAATTGGCAGAGTTGAAGGTATCTCTTACTAAACTGCCGATTTGCTTCAGAGCATGGTCTGCCTGCTTGGCATCACGTAAGCCAGTAGGTGGAGTGCTTGCTAACAGTAATTGAATATACAGAACTTGAACTTAAAATAAGTGGAAGCCACTTTTCTCGTTATAAACTGCTAAAACCATATTTACACTGAACTCTTTCTATGGCTATAATTAGTTGAAAATAATGTTACAAGGGCAGGATTGAGATGAAGGCAGGACTACAGTTACAGGGTAGAGCACAGAGAAGCAAATTGTGCCCTCGAAGATCAACATATCATATAGTCTAAACCTGTGTAAAGGGACACCTTCTCAAACATTCAACTGAATTTGATTGGTAAATAGGCCTTAGTCCCTCTTTTAAAAATTTAGTGTTTATGCTATCCAAAGGACAAACTAGTTTTGATTAACTGTACACAGAAAGCTTGCATGATGGAGGATTAATTACGTACATGTGTTAATAATAGTCATAGTAAATTCAGCATCTTTGGAAAGAAAAGTTGTGAGAGAGATGCCTCCAAAATAAAGTGTAACTTTCCCATAAGAGTGTCTTGTTTTCCTTCAGAAGAAGGTTTTCAAATGTATTTAAAAGCTGCAGCTTGAGACTTGCTAACTACATCACTCTAAATCTATCTATATCACACCTAAAGATGTTAAAGCAACATTTAGAACTCCAAGGAGAAAACAAGCAACAGAATTTAGAAAGCAGGAACCACATGGAAATAAGAAAAATCTTCAGTCGTTTTTTAAGAATGTGAGTTATATGATGTGAAGTAGATGAAAATGCAAGAGTTTAAAAAAGAATCTCTTGTTCCATATCGGGAATACTTACGGATCTGATTCCATGGCATGCAAGTACTGAAGATCTCTATGGCTTAGAAATATCATTTCACTTAAAAGGGCTTCAGAGCAAGTGATTGCACAGGATGCAATGACAAACACTACTAAAATAGCGATCACCTCCCCTTTAACTTTTCATTATAAAAATGGTACACTCTCTTAAATATAATTTGTTAGGACACTGTTGATTTTTTTTAAAAATTGTGACATCATATTCTCAGTTCACACTAAACTTTGGACAGATTTGTGTTTTAGATATATTTTTTTACTTTAGTTTGGAAGTGAGGAATTGAGGACAAGTGACGAATGGAGGACTGCTAACTGAATTAATCAGCCAAGGCTTTATGTGGTAAATAACTCTTTGAAAATGCAATAGCTTTACTCAAACCAAGCAACTGCTTGCCTCTCACTGCCTTTCAAGCAATATCATTAGCAAAATGGAAACTCCTCAGGCCAAAAATAGGGGGCAGAGTTGGAAAGGATACTTATCGTTAATTTAAAGTAATAAAATATTATATATTCCATCTCTCATTTGACAGGAAAAGCTATGTTCATTTCCATGAAGAGTCTTAAATGATGAAATTTGGCCAGTAGATAAAAGTGGTGAACTATGGCCAGAACATGATCTGGATCTCTTACCCAAGAAAGAGAACTTTGGGGAATTTATTTATTTTGCTTATTTTGATGTGGAGAAGTAATATGAATGTTGGCATAATCTAAATCCAAGGAGAATTGCATGATCATGGACTAGTTTATGGAAGAAGTATAAAGCAGTTCTGTTAAGGAATGAGTATCTTTATCTAAATCTTTCACTATGCTTGTTTATTTCTTCAAGTTCTACAAGTATTGTTGCATACTTAGCATATTTTTATCCCTCTTGGTTGGAAAAAACTGAGTTCACTTGTTTTTTCATCAGTTGTCATTCATGTTACTTTGTTTTGCTTGCTTTATTATGTTACCCTCCCTTAGATGTTGAGCCACGTCATTCTCAGTCCGTGTTCATTCCTTGATGGTGAGTAGGCAGTAGACATGACTGAGAAATAGAAAAGTGTTAGCCACTGATCTCACCAAGATTATATTCTCTCTTAATAGAAGCTGTTGATAGATCCAGAACAGCTCCACACTTAGGGTGCTGACTTGTAGAATGAAATCCTCTGCACACAAGCACAGCAAAATATTTTGGTGAAACGCAATTATCAGAAATAGTGACACTAGGAAATCAGTTAACTACATTTCATCATGAAGCTTGAGTTACCCCTGCCTATTCTTGTTCCAGATCCATCTGAAATCAGCAATTCAGCTTAATGATGTCACAACACTTGCCAGGCTGTGGGCACTGAAGGGAAGACACAGGACTGCTCACCACTGCACAAGGCTCCTCTCTGCTCTCTCTCTCTGCGCACACACAGCCAATCTGTCTCACTCACACAGAAACTGTTATCTTTGAAACATCATTCTATTATTGTCATGGTTGTTCTTTAAAATTGGTCCTTAATTTTAGAGTGTGTTTTGGAAATCAGGTTTTCAAATTCTCCCAGATCTTATTGGCCCATTTAAAATGTTGATAGTAATATGCCATGGAAGCAGCTCATCTGACTAAAGAGCTCAAAGAGTATATATTTCCATTCACTTACTAGAGGATAACATTTTGTGAAATACAGATAGCCTACTTTAAAAAAAAAATCACAACAAAGAATCCAACCCCTCCCAACCTCTAATATTTTTCAAAGTGTGAATTGAAGAGGACTTAGAGACAGATGGGTCTGGATGATCAAGTTACCTGTTATAGCAGCACATCTGCCGGGGCAGTCAATCACTGTGATGGCTCTGACAGGTCGATGGAGCCTGAGCAGGAACGGCTAATGCAGACAGAGGAACGGCTGGGGTAGGGCAGACCTCCTGCCTGTCTCCTGGGTTTGGCTGGTCTGAAAGCTGTACTTGAATTTGCTCTAGTTAAAATTCTGTCTATCGAGCAATGATATTAGATGAAAGATTTGGGTTCCTAATTTTTTTTTTAAGCCAACATATTGAACACATATGATTGGGAATGATTCGATTAGCACTTTCAAGCTGTCAGTCAATATTTGGTCGTATTTTGGGGGATGTGGTAGGGAGTGTGGGGTGAATAAGATTAGGAAAAGAGGAGGTGAGAGAGAGTTTCAAAACCACATTTTCCCCTAAATGTGTCAAAAGGCTGAAAGGCATTAAGCACTGGTTCTGAGATGTCTCTTTCTGTGAGCTCAATATAATAAAAATTAGCATTGAATAGAACAAAGGCAATTCTAAGAATGTCAAGAAGCAAAATTAACTACATTTATGGAGGCATGTTACTTTAATTTCTCTGTATATTTGATCCTTTCTCCCCCTTCAATCATAAAGTGAATCATGTTTATTCATTCTAGTAGATCCAAATATTTGGCAATATCATACATTAGAAAATATGGAGCAAGTGATTCCAAGTTTCACAAACAATTGAAAAGATGTGTTTCAATTAAGTGCAGCATTAATCGCAAATTTATATGACAATAGAATCTCAAAATATCTAGATTCCATCTAATGACTAATTAATCAGTTGTTAGAGTTGTCTGATGATAAGGCAGTACCAACCACCCCCCCCCCAAATAAAAAAACTAAATCTCAAAGAAATACCTAAATGGTAGGTAATAGCAAGAATTGTTAACACCTGTCATCATCTAGGAAGCAAGTTAAATTATGGTTAGTTAAATTTATGTATTTTTGCATGTACATATATATATTTACTTTGTATATATATGTATATTTTATATTTATGATTAGAATACACATATTTATGTATTTATGATTGAATACATATATTTCTTTGAGAAGTAAAAGAAAAATATTCCATAAGATAAGCATTATTATTACCCCACTGTAGAACTACAGTGAGCAAACATTGCTGAAAAAAGGGCAAAATGTTAATACATGCAGAACTGCTGTTAGTAGCGATTTTCTCCACAATGCCAAACTGATGGGGATTCGTAAAAGAGCCATTAAACAGATGCGTTGCCTTTCAATACATTCTTCAAGTATTTTTGCTCCCTCATCCACATTTTTAGTAAATGATGCTAAATGTTTTCAAAATATTACTATATTGGCTTTTTT